>NC_142944.1:43977044-43989544 GCF_046866305.1 Octopus bimaculoides | reverse complement strand
AATTTAAATTTTTATTTTGTAGATGTATATCTGTTCTATACTTGCATGATTGTTTTCAGAATCTTAGAATATTGTTTCAGACGTTCTAAGTAATATAAATATTTTTTTCATTAGTCTTATGTTCCTTTGGTGGCGGGAAAAAGCTGAGAATGTGTATCCTTTGAGGTTGTGTCAAAAGTGTTTTCGGATTTTCATACGTGGTTTTTGACACAACTTATTTTCCAAATATTGCTGAAGTATGTATTTCTTATTTTCACATAACAAATAAACATTAATTCTGTGTTCTTTACTTTGCAGCTTTCATAATGTATAGTGAAAAATTGCAATTAGATCCATGCAACTTGTAGAAGAGGTTGAGTGCAAGGACAGCGTCAAAAGAAATAAATGATGTAGAAAGCCTATGAACTGCAAATGAATGGGTGGCACAAAATTGCATGATATTTCAAGAACGGGGACCCGAATCTTGAAGACGAAGCATGGTCAGTGAGACTTTCTGTTGTAGAAGACAAGACCTAACCTTGAAACGGTTGAACAAGCACAAGCACTAATATATGGTAAGCCGAACTTGGTCCTTCACAAAGCATCATCAATAAACACTTCCGTAAGCAAGATCTTGTGAACAGACTCTATTGAGAAGCTCCTCATGAGCTGACCAATGACCAGGCTCAGCGATGTATGAACATTTTCGGATAACCACAAGCAAATCCCCACCCTCCCGGCTGTTGGCGTCGAATTTCAACAGGGTTTTTAAATAGATATATTTTCGTAATCCTAGCAAAAGAAATTAATGGCTTCGTTCCAGCAAAGCTTCAGAATCATTTGTCTTGCAAAGGTTGCTTTAGCAGAAGGTTATGTTGTGTGTTTGGTTGAACGCTAACCTTTATACTCAACAACTGCAGCGAGTATATAAAGCCTGCTACCCGTCATAGGTTAAACGAAGACGGGCAAGCGTACAGTATGACAATGCCCCAGTACGCTTGCTAATGTAACTAAGCGCAAACCTGAGAAACTTAAAGACCTACAATTGCTGCCTTGCGCTGCCTACAATCCAGAACTTGCACCATCGGATTATTACTTTTTCCGAGCTATAGCTCATTGCCTGCAAAGACAAAAGTTCAACAACGTAGATAAGGATGAAGGGAATGTTTTGCCACTAAACAAGCTTAAGAACCGAGCTGCTGACAAAATGTTGTCAACAGAGAATACAATCTGACGGGTTATATTTTGATGGATAAACGCTTCTCGCATATAACTTCTTCGAACTATTAATTAAAACTTGAAATATGAAAAACCTTTGACTCAACTTAATACATGATGCCTAGGCTCGAGGGAAACAGGACAAGTAAAGGATTGATTAAAGCAAGGCGATCTATCCATTATATCTGAAAAATATATGTAAATCTTCATATTAAGACATACAGTCATAGCAAATTTATCTATTTCTCCGTAGATTGAAAAATATGATGAACATGCTTAATCGGTTTCGAACCTTACTGGGGTGTCATAAGAGGTATCAACATCACTTTAGGAATCCCAGAGAAACAAACCGTCAGTCTATTCAATAAATCCAGTTGCATCAAAGAATTCGAGCTGCTCAACTTGCATAAGGTAAGTGCTAAACATTTTATTTCTATCGGTGGCCAGTCAACAGGGATCTCATATCACACATTATCAAGGTATGATATAATATATGTAAGCCTACCTAGTAGACATAGGAATATGGCAAATTTAACTAGTTGTCCGTGAGCAAATTTCGTGATTTCGTTTGTAATTTTTTTATTCTATCCAGACGGATAATAAAATAGAAAATGAAATATATATACACGAAAACAGAATATAATAATAAAAAAAAAGAAATGATATAGAAATGACAATATATCAAGACTAGAAATCACAGAGGATAATATAGGAGTACAAACATAAAAAATATACATAGATCAATACATCGATTATAAATCGAAGTCCTTTCATATGCTCTCGTCTTCCAAAGAGTGTGATAGTATTAAGCCACATTTTCTCTCACATTTTCTGATATGTTTTTGTAATTTTTGGTATTTTCGAGCTGTCTCCTGGTGGAAAAAAAACAACTCACATCTATGAGCAAGCATACACACACACACACACACACACACACACACACACACACACACACACACACACACACACACACACACACACACATACACACACACACACACAAACACACACACACACACGCACATACTCAAATACACACACACACCCAAACACACACACACACGCACACACGTGCACACACACACTCACACACACACACAAACACACATATATACATAGCTAAATGTGTATTATATATGCATTGATATGTGTGTGCATGTGTGCATATATATATATATATATATATATATATATATATATATATATATATATATATATATATATATATATACATATATATATATATATATATATATATATATATATATATATATATATATATATATATCTTTATATATGCATATATATATATATATATATATATATGTATATATATATATATATATATATATATATATATATATATATATATATATATATATATATGAAATATGTAGTATGCATGTATGCAGAGGCCTAAGCATATGTACATACATAATATACATAGTATACATATACAAACACATATACACATATATCCACACGTATATGCAGACATATATATATGTATTCATATATATATGTATACATATATATATACATATATATATATGCAGATATATGTATACATATATATAAATATGTATATACACACATATTTATACATATATATATACACACAAATATATATATACATACATGCACACATGTACGTATTCCTATACATACATATATGCGCACATATATGTTTACATATATATACATATACGCATACATATAGATATACATATATACACATGCATACATATGTACATAATATATACATATATATACATATATATACATATACATATATATATATATATATATATATATATATATATATATATATATATATATACATATACAGGCATACGTTATTTAAATGTATATCCATACATTTTATATATTCTAAGCTTAGTACTTATTCTAGCTGTGTCTCTTACCTAACAGCTAAGTTACACGGGCGTAAGCACAGCAACATCGACTGTCAATCGATGGTGGGCAGACAAACTCACACACGCACACAAACACAAATATATATATATACATACACACACACACACACACACACACACACACACACACACACACACAGATATATGTATATATATATATATATATATATATATATATATATATATATATATATATATATACCGAAGGTGCCACCTAGCGGGACTGAACCGGGAACCATCATGTATTCGGGAAGCAAGCGACTTATCACAGAGCTACGCTTCTTGCGTGTATGTATACATATATATATATATATATATATATATATATATATATATATATATATATATATATATATATATATATAGTTTCTGTCTACGAATGTACTCCTCACAAAGCTTTGATCGGCCTATGGGATTTATAGACACCTACCCAAGGTACCATACTGTAGTAGGACTGAAATGGCAACCAAGTTATTGGAAAGTAAGCCTTTTACCCCGGCACTTATAATCGCATACAGGCTGGCACACACATACACATACACAAATACACACGCACTTACACATACAGATCCATACTCGCAAGTAGAATAAGATGTGGTGCGTTATTATTTGGTGTAACTATGATGAGTTAGCTTTTTTATCTGCATTCATTTGTCAATATACAAGTTTATTAAGGCGGCCAGCTAACAGAAACGTTACCCCGCCGGGCGAAATGCTTAGCAGTATTTCGTCTGCCGTTACGTTCTGAGTTCAAAGTCCGCCGTTACGTTCTGAGTCGAAATTTTCGGGGTCGATAAATTAAGTACTAGTTACGTTCTGGGTTCGATGTAATTGACTTAATCCCTTCGTCTGTCCTTCTTTGTCCCCTCTATGTTTAGCCCCTTGTGGGCAATAAACGAAGAAGAAACGTTAGCACGCCGGACGAAATGCTTAGCAGTATTTCGTCTGTCTTTACGTTCTGAGTTCAAATTCCACCGACGCCGACTTTACCTTTCATCTTCTCGCGGTTGATAAATTAAGTACCAGTTGTGAACTGGGATCGATCGAATCGACTGGGCACCTCACCAAAAATTTCGGGCCTTGTGCCTAGAGTAGAAAAGAATATACAAGTTTATTGTATAAAACTGAACCTATTTACTAATGCAAACATGAACGCATTCCTTGTGTACTGAAATTAATACTATACGAAGAAGGTTGCGAAACGGCCGTAATCCTATGGAAGTCACGTGGTTAAATAAATAAATAAATAAATATATATATATTCACTTCTCATACCTCCTGATTTTATTGTTCAATGCTACACGCACACACACACACATGCACGCACACACACACACGCACGCACACACACACACATACAAACACACGCACACATACATTCATATACATACTTACAAACACAATCATACACACATTTATATGTATATATCTGTATGTGTGTTTATGTACGTGGAACCTCACACCGTGGTAAACTGCCAAAAATCGTGATTAAAAAGACGTTAGCATAACAGTATCCAAACCTAACTGCTACTTCGTTTGGGGCTTAAAGCTTGACAAGAAATCGATAGATAGGTTTTCGTCATATAAGAGGGAAAAATCGATATAATCGATACACAGGTAAGACAAGACAATCTGCAACTAGCAAGGAGAGCATGAAACCTAATGTCTCTCTCTGCCTGTGAGGCTGTTTGCCTCCAGGTATATTTATTACAATATGTTCGTATATAATGTATGTATATGTACATGTGTATGTATGTACGAATGAATAAGCGTTTGTATGCATGAACAGATGCATTTTCGAATATGCATTTGTATGTGTGTATATATATATATATATATATATATATATATATATTGCATGTACAAGTGTGTGCGTGTCTGTGTATGAATGTGTGTATGTATGCGTGTGTTTATGTGTGTATGTGTATGCAAGTATATTATGTATGTATATATGTTTGTAGTTATCTATTTTATATACATATATGTGTGTGCGTGGTGTGTATCTGTATGTCTATGAATATGTCTATGTATGTTCATAACATTTTGTTATATTATTTATATCTATATGTATATTTATTCTATATGTATCTCGCCCCTCCCTCTCTTTCTACCCACATTCACACATACACTGACATATATACGTACATACATATATACGTACATACATACGTGCGTATATACAGTAATAGTTCACTTGTGGTTGCTCTCGTCCCTTTCATTCTAACACTAATCCTACAAACACCCAAGAAACAATCGAGAAAATATATTTCCACCCGGTTCAATCTAATGATCCAGTTCCATCTATTAGTTTGTTTGATTCATTGGACTGCAGCTATTGTGTAGCTCTACCTTGAAGTGTTTAATTAAACCAATTGACTTTAATTAAACCAATTATATATTTTTTTACGCTCTCTTTACGCAAACCGCTAAATTATGAGGATGTAAAAAAGTTCTCATCTCCTTTCTAGGAGGTTTCAGTAAAGAAATTAAACATCGAGAATATAGCATTAAATAATAAATGGATTTTATTATTTTTAAATCGTACACTGCGTTATCGAAATTCTTAAAGCCTTACTACATTTTTCACTCTTTTCATTTCTTGTTTCTATCCCTGATCGTTCATTTCTTTGCTGAAATATCCACTGTACATATTGAGGGCTTCGTATGATGAATAGCAATAAGAAATATTGCCTCCCACTAATGCACATCTGTAGTAATGTGTTTACATAGTTTATTAATGGTGGAATGTGCAATTATATATATGTATAATGGGAAAAAAATGTTATCTATACCATAATAGAGAAAACGGCTTAATAATTAGTTGGAATTATGTAACTCTTATTTAAGGAAAACGATTTTTAAAGTCTTTATTGTGTAGAAAATTCTTAAAAAATTCCAGTTTTGTTGTCTTGATAAAAATAATATTTTGAAGTATCTTTTCAAATAAATGATATCTTTAACACACTGTGAGATTATATTTTCTAAACTGTCACACTGTTAGATAGGAATTATTAGTTTCATTGCCCTCTCTCTTTCTCTTTCTCTGTCTTTCTCTCTTTCCATTTCTCTCTGTCTATCTATCTTCTCCTCTCTCTTTTTTTTTACTTCATTTCTTACTTATTGCTACATTCAGTTTCTTTACTGAAACCTCCAACGTTCGTGTTATCGTAGTTCATATGAAGAACGGGGATGAAAAAAAAGTATCTCTATGCAATTATAGTTGTGTGTTTATATAGGTCTTAATGCTAGAATGTACAAATATATATCGACGGAAAAGAAATACTATCTATATTATAATGAAGAAAGTCACTTATTAATTAGTTGGATTTATGAAACTTTCACTTTAAAAAAAGTAATTATTAGAGCCTCCATTGTGTAGGATATTCTTAAAAATTCCAATCTTAATATTTCTTATCAAAATGCGGCTTTCATATTTCTTTTCAGCTAAACGATTAATTTTAATTCACTGTGAGATACCATTTTTAAAATGCGGCATAGCCTTCTTAATGCCTTCCTGTCTTCTCTCCCTCTCTCTCTCTCTCTCTCTCTTCATTTCTTAATTGTTTCTATGTTACCGATAGTTAATTTCCTTGCTGAAACATACACTAATAGTGTTATCATAGTTCATATGATGAACGAAAATAAACAATTATCACATCTCATCTCTGTCCATCTATACTTGCGTGTTTATATAGGTTATTAATACTAAAATGTGTAAATATATCTAGCGATAAACAAGTGTTATCTGTACTAAAATAAAGAAAGCTGCTTGCTCTTTAGTTGGAATTATACAACTTTTACTAAAAGAAAGCAGTTATTAATGTCTCGATTGTGCAGAAAATTCTTTAAAATATGAATTTTTATACAACGGAAAAGAAAACAACTTATACAACCAAATGTGTTAGAATATTGTGTAATACAGTTTATAGATACACTGACCTAAGAAGAGATCCTGAAACGATGAAAGGCAAAGTCGACTACTTCGTTATCTTAACTCAGAAGACAGAGCAGGAAGAAATGTTTAGCAACGTTTTCTCTGCCACGGTAAGGATTCAACTAGCTCGCTGCCATTTTTAATAATAATAATAATAATAATAATAGTAATAATAGTAATAATAATAATAATAATAATAATAATAATAATAATAATAATAATAATAATAATAACACTAGATAACACTAGATATCAAATGGCACTCTTCTTTTAATTTTGACTCTATATCTTCAGGAGGAGTTACCTCAATCCTTTCTATATTAATAATAATAATAATAATAATAATAATAATAATAATAATAATAATAATAATAATAATAATAATAATAATAATAATAATAATAACAAACCCTTCTATTAAAGCACAAGACCTGATATTTTGGGACAAGAAAAAAGAGGTAAGTCAGCAGGGATAGACTCATTACTTGCTTACCACCACTATGTGGAACTATTAACCGATCTTATAGCATATGAAATATTTAATATTCTGAAAAAGGGGAATTTATTGCCGAAATGAACAAAAAGGATGTTGGAAGAAATCAAGTGGAACTGCTGATCTACTCATACTCATATACATGGAGGAATATTAAACGAGGTACGAGTAAGAAAGAAAAAATTAAATGCTACATGAATATACATTGAATCCAAGTATGGATTTTGATGTGAAGTCACAATAAGGATACTGATGGTTTTGATTTTGCTTGGGATTTGACAAATATGTTTGTTGATTGCAGGACATGGTTCTTTTATGGTTCTTTTTCTTCAACACAAATTGTTTAGATGCATCATGACACATTTTACACCACTTAGATCTATCTAAGCAATAACTTTCCCAAGATGTCAGATTAAGCTGTAGGGATTTTAATGATTGTTTCAAATTACCCTTATACCTAAGGATGGGGCTTCCTTTATCACGGAACCCCTCTACTTGTTATCCATAGAATGTTTGAAATGCAATTATCTTGCATTCAAATTCTCAGCAGCATAATAATAATAATAATAATAATAATAATAATAATAATAATAATAATAATAATAATAATAATAATAATAATAATAATAATAATAATAATAATAATAGTAGTAATAATAATAATAATAATAATACTAATAATAATAATAATAATAATAATATGAGGGTTCTAAGAACATGAAAGACTGCCAAAAATGTGTGAACACCTAAGGTTATTGGAGGAGGTAACCCGCTACCCACAAAAATTCTGCTAGTAATAAGACCAAACCTGAGCTTTGTTTCTATAATAATGATAATAATAATAATAATAATAATAATAATAATAATAATAATAATAATAATAATAATAATAATAATAATAATAATAATAAGTGAACCATCTTCTTATATTCAATGTGTATCAACTTACATATTATTATTATTATTATTATAAGCACGTTATAAAAATAAAACTACTGAATAATAATAATAATAATAATAATAATATGTAAGTTGATACACATTGAATATAAGATGGTTCACTTTTACTTACTTTTTTGTGATTTCCTTCTGTTTGTTGTTAAACTGTTTCTCCGTGTCAAAACCACATCTAACCGGTGCACTCGTCCAGGAATCACACGGAACGGTTGAGAAAGGTAATCCCTAAATCCCCGTGCTTTTACCTGTAACAACAACAACAGCAAAGTCAATACCTGATTTATATTTTTTGTCTTTTATTTGCTGCAGTTATTGGACTGCCGCCATGCAAGGACACCGCTTCGGAATAGTTTAGACTAACGTTTTAACCTTTTTAAGATAACATTTTAAAGCCTGATACTTATGGCGAATCACTAAGTTATTCGTACGTAAACTAATTGACACCTCTTTTCAAGATGTGGTTGGGGGATAGAAACAAACTTAAAGACACACACAGTTTAGGTTACAGGGGATACCTAATTGATCAAGACATGTAAACGTGAAGCACACCGTAAATTAAATAGTCACTATAACACAAAACAGACAGTTAAATAATCCATATTTTAGAACGAAATGCATCAGTGTGGGAAGTTCACAATTGTGGGAAGTTCACAATTGTTGGAAGTCCACAGATCCAACAGTATCCAAAATTATCGAACGATGTATGGAAACTTAAGTCTGTCGTAAAAATACATTAAATACAGACGGATGGATCATCTGGTATTGCTAAAATTGTTTCATTACGAGTTTCTATTGTGACATAAACCTAATGCAATTAGTTAGAGTAATATGTTGCATAACTCCCAACTCATCAGGCCATCAAATAAACAAGTGAACTGTGGCTTGTTGATTAATGAATAGATCATCAACAAGTGAAATTTCTAGTTAGAAATAGCAACCTTTTAGAAATTTAAGATGAATGAGTGTTCCATCTGCCAATCTAGACGGGATGAATAGTGGAATAAGGTCGTAAATATTACTCAAGGTTATCAATATCCTGAAGAAATCGTTAAGCTTAGCACCTACGCCAGCAAAGGCCAAACAGTGACAGAATATACTTGAATACAGCAGATAGTAGACGCCAAAGATGACATTTAATTCTATCAAAACATGTTCATATCCGCTGCCAATATTGCTCTAAAAAATCATTTATTGTGCTAAATTACTTTAAATGCAGTTGTACTTCTTCATCCTTTTAGATAATTTTGATGAATGCGTTGTAGAAGAAAATTATCGAACTCATAGAATAATGACATTATTTAATGAAAATCCAGCCAAGTTATAATACAAGGTGTATAATTTAGGGCAGAACAACTCATCACCTAAATTCTGTGCGAAATTTTGGAGTTGAGGGAGGGGAAAGAAAGTCTGAAAAGTAAAAGAAGTAACAGAATCAAAATATGATGAATCAAATAGAGAGAAAAAGTTAGAGAGAAAGTGGTCCGTGCGCATCTAGCAAATCAAATCACAGGAATTTCCTCGCCCAGGTGTAGAAGGCACATACATGAGGTGTCACGAAGTGAGTCTGAAGCTGAAATCTTGTGATTGAGGAGCAAACTTGTTTCATGACAGTCACATTTCTTCCTGAAAAGGATGCTTGCAACACGATCGTTTCCAAAAAGGGCATCTGTCTAAGTACTAACAAGGATCCTCAAAGCAATATCATACACCATACTAACACTACTATACACCATACTAACACCAGCACTATCATACACCACACCAATACTACCATACATCACCACCAACACTACATTCCACCACATCAACACTACTATACCTTACACCAATACAATCATACAGCCGTACACCACAATAAAACTACCATACATCAGACTAAAACTACCAAACACCACACCAACAGAACTATAACTATACACAACATCAACACGACCATACACCACACCAATACAACCCTACACCACACCAACACTACCATACACAACTCCAACACTATCATACGCCACACCGACACTACTATACAATAACAACACTGCAATACACCACACCAACAGCACCATACACAACACCAACACTACCATACACCAACCCAACACTACCATACACCACACCAACAGTACCATACACAACACTAACACTACTATACACCACACCAGCACTGCTATACACAATGCCAACACCACCATACATCACACCAACACTGCCATACACCACACTAACACTACCATTACTATACAACACACCAACACTATCATACACAACACAAACACTACCATACACCACACCAACACTGCCATACACCACACCAACACTACCATACACCACACCAACACTACCATACACCACACCAACACTACCATACACCACACCAACACTACCATACACCACACCAACACTAACATACACCTCATCAACACTACCACACACCACACCAACACTAACACATACCATACCATCATATCCTACACCAACATAACCGTACACCACACAAGCCACACTAACACTAGCGCACACCACAAAACTAAGAATTCTTGAATACACTATCTTTACATTACAATACAGCACACTAACACTAACACTACATAATAATCACATATACCCACACTAAAACTTTCATACGCAACAACAACGTTTCTATATACCACACCAAAACCGCTATACACCACCCGAACATTACGACGTACGAAACCACTCAACCTGTGCAACATTATAACCATTATTACCATACATCACGCTGAAAGAACAGATATTTTCCTTACTGGAAGTACTTACCTTCATATCATTTAATACATCTTTTCTCTTGATATTTTAGATTATAATTCAACTATTCACTGAAAACTGGTGTTAATGTCTGAATAGGTGAATTCGAATATATCTCTTACCTTTAATATATAGTTACCGGGTAGTAATAACCGCCAATATTCTCCAAATTTTGAGGACCGAAAAGTTATATATCTGTCGTCAATACTAAGTTTAGCTCTGAAAACTGGGTTCCCGCTTTCATCCATAATAAGGCCTTTTACACCTATGAAGATAAAAAAGGAAGATATGATAAGGTTACTTTCGAATGTCACGAACATCCATCAATCCATCCGTCTTATCCGACTACTGTTCCTGGGAGGTTCATGTGGCAGTTCTTAGGTATCTGCTTAATGGGGTTCTGTCCGAAGCAACAGACTCTAGACTTTCCGGCTGAAATTCAAGTGTGATTACATAAACCTTTAGATATTTACCATTTCTCTTGTTCTCGGTTTATCCCTAGATTTCCTGCTCGTTCTAATCAAACGTCCATGGCAGCGAAGTTAAGACCTCTCTAATTGGAGAAATAACAATTGGACCTGGACAGACTCTTATCTTCGAACTATACACCTTGTCGAATAATATTACTCCGGTATCACTCCCATGAATTCCACTTAAGTCACTTGTATTCACGTTTGTTCTCTTTTGTTCGAGATATATCAATGTAAATACAAAATGCCTTGAATTTAGCAACGTTTACAATCTTTTATTGAAATTCTTAGCTGAAGCACAAAGTATTGTAATAAATTATTATTTAAACTTGTTCTCACAGGCGCAGATATGGCAATCGAGTATTGTTGTTTGTTAGTGAAGAAGCTCGCTTTTCCGTGACGTGATATTGTTCAGCTTCACTGCATAGTACCTCACACAAGTATATTTTAAAATTTCACATGGTCGACCATGGCTTATGAGTGAATTTGATAGGTCGAAACTATGTGGAAGTCTGTCGTGTGCGTTTGTCACTTCTAACATTTGACCACTTATGTTGGTGTGGTGTATGGTAGTGTTGGTGTTGTGTAATTTAGTGTTGGTGTGATGCATGGTAGTGTTGGTGTAGTGTATGATAGTGTTGGTGTAGCATACGGTAGTGTTGGTATGATGTATGGTAGTGTTTGGTAGTGTTTGTGTTATGTATGGTTGTATTGGTGTGGTGTATGGTAGTGTTGATGTGGGCAAGCCACTT
>NC_142944.1:43967044-43972044 GCF_046866305.1 Octopus bimaculoides | reverse complement strand
AAGTTGGGATGCTGAATATTTCACAGCTCTCGACTTTGTTTCCTCATGTGTTTTCATGATTTATGAACACTATTCAATCGTTTATCGAAAAGTTTTTGATAGAAATCTTTGTAGAAAGGTGAGTACAATGCTAGTAATAATTATTGAGTTCATATTTCTTTCATTATTTTTATCGTAGTCTTCATCTCTGATGCAAACTTAAAAGTAGCCTAACGTGTACGCAGAATATTTCATTATGCTTTAAGAGCTGTGATCACGTGGGCTCGAAATGTAATTTCTTTTGTGTATCATAACTTTAACTAAATCATCAAAATGTATGAGGAAACAAAGTCGAGAGGCGTGAAATTTCTGCCACCCTCACATTTATCTTTTCCCATTAAATTCCGATATTATTATAAATTTAAAGCATCTGAAACATATTTTCAGAAAACTTTATTTGAAATATTCTCTTTTCAGAAAGTTATCAAGAAACAAAGTCAGCAGGGTACATTTCTGTAGCTATGCCTTAAATGTCTCTATTGAGAGAGTGAGTACCAGTAGATGAATAAAGGATACAAATGAAAATTAGAAAACATACGAGATTTGTTATACATACATGTATAGATGTGTGTGTGTGCAGAAATTATAGAATAGAGTAAAAATCAACAAGCAAAACGATAAAAATGATACCGACATGATTCGAAGAAAAAATTTATCAGAGCGAAATTTCTTCGTCTGGCTGTCTGGTATGCTATAGGCGTTTCAATATATCATCGTTAGCACTGCTATTTCGAACAAATTAAACAACCACGTAGATGGGCTACCACTGAGTTTTTTAAAATGACAGGTTAGTCTGCGATAAAATAACTAATTCTACCACAGGCGCAAATTGTGAATTTTTGGGAGAGAGACTAGTGAATTAAGTCGACCCCAATACTCAACTGCTACTTATTTTATCGACCACGCAAGACTGAAAGGCCCGCTGGCCCCAGTGGAGTTTTAACTCAAACCTAAAGACCGGGAGAAATGTCTCTGTAAGCAGTTTGTCCGGTATGCTACCAATTCTGCCAGCTCGCCATCTTAGACAGCAACAAAATAATCCATTCTACTACAGGTACAAGACGTGAAATTTTTGTTAAAGAGCTAATCGATTACATCAAGCCCAGTGCTCAATTGTTATTTATTTTATCGATCACAAATGGCAATGGAAAGCAAAATCGGCCTCGGCGAAATTTCATCTTAGAACGTAAAACCAAGAGAAATACAGACGTGCTAACGATTCTGCCAGCTCGGCGCCTTGTCTACTATAGGCAGCAGGCCAGAAAGGTTGGGAAAGTGGCTAAGTTGGTCGAATACCTTGTCCACTCTACTTATTTTATTGACCCCGAGAAGATGAATGACAAAAATCAACCTCGGCGGAATTTCAATTCAAAGCATAAAGCCGAACAAAATGGTGCTAGACATTTAGTTCGACGCGTTGATGATTCTGCTAGCTCACCACATCTGACTGCAGTAAAATAATGAAAGAAATATTTACTGAGCGAGTGAATAGTGTTAGACGAATAAAGAATACAAAGGAAAATTAGATGTAACATCACAAAAATTACACAAATTGGGAATCAAATGTGTAAATATCATTTAGTGACTAACAGAAAACCGCCCTCCGGCCCCTCGGGCGCTTATCTGCTTGTTAACATTAATAAATTCTAATATTTACCCAATAATAATTTTTCCATATTGACCTGCTCTGATCAATGAAGGCGAAATATAAATACCCAGAGCAGAAGTCTAGTTGATATTAACCTGTTCTATTGTTTACCTTCGATTCCATGGCTGATTGGTATCAAAGCTCGATCAGCATTTATTTTTAATTTGCCCTTAATTGTTGACGCGATGATTAAAACACAGGTTGTAAAACATGAAATGTTTAAGAGAGCATCTCAAAAGATCCATGAAGCTTATCGCTTGGTATTAATTCTGAAAATATAAGGCGGTAAGGTGGCAGAATCGTTAGCGCGTCGGACAAAGTGTTAAGTTATATTTCTTCCAACTCAGTTCAAATTCTGCTGATATCGACTTTGGATTCCATTATTTTGGGGTCAGTAAAATAAATACATGTTGAACATTGGGGACGATATGGTCAGCTAACTCACTACCCAGAAATTACTGGCCATGCGGCACAGTTTCTAACTATTATTAGTATTATTATGGTACAGAGCTGGTAGAATCATTAACACTCATGACAAATTGTAGAGAGGCATTTCTTTTTGCTTTACGTTCTGATATAAAATTTCGCCTAGGTCGACTTTGCTTTTCATCCTTTCAAGGTCGATAAAGTAAATACCTATTGACCACTGGGATCGATCAAATCAATGTCTTGCAGTATTTCACCCAACTCCTCAAATTAAGTGAAGATCGGCTTTCATTCTTTCGGGGTCGATGAAATAAGAACCAGTCAAGTACAAGGTCACGCATTGCTGGCCTTGTGCAAAAATTTGAAACCATAGTTATTACCATTGCGGTGAGCTGGCAAAATCATTAGCATGTCGGACAAAATGCTTAACAATATTCTTTCCGGCTTTACGTTCCAAGTTCTAATGCTGCCGATGTTGACTATGCATTTTATCATTTGGACGAAAGTCCATCATTTGTGTGTGTGTATATATATATATATATATATATATATATATATATACATCTGTCTAAGGGAGAAATGTATCCGTAGGGACAACTGGTGTATTACCTAACTATGTATAGGCCTTTCTGTAAGGTTAACAGCAGTTGGTAATTTCAATGGTAAACCCTGGTTTAATATATTCAGATAAGAAAAGAAATGGAGAAACATTTAACAATTAGAAGTTGTTTATTGGTATTAAATGGTCATAGATTAATTATAGTTAAAATAACATTTACAGCTGGAGAGTGGAACACTTTAAGAAAGTAATAAATAAAGTAATTATTAAAACTATGATAAAATTTGAACTAGGCAGGAAAAAATTTTCTATGGATAGTATACATTCACAAGCTATTTTATTCCTTTTCTATGGTGTTCTACCCTACCTGATCATTTTATTGTTTTACTATTTTATAATAGCTTTTATTGATAAAATAAATCTAATTTTGCACGCCTATAAATTCATAAATAATTAGCATGTTCTTTTACCGCAGTACTCCTTTATTAAATACCAGTAAATACCAATAATCAATCTTCGCAGATACCATCAAATAAGTGGGTAATTAAGTATATAAAATGCATAAATATTAAACTATTTCTATGTAATTTTTTTCCTCCCACTATTGTGGTATAATTTGGTACATACTCAAAAGTATTCAAAACAAATTTCTCCTTTTGTTATAATATTCTTCTTAATAATCTTCTGAATAACCCTAAATTTTAACTTTATACAATATGGCAATATTGTTTAAAATATTTAACTATAGTATCTGTATCATTTCCCCTGTATCATTATCAATGGTCTACTAGTGGCTTGCCCCCTTAATTGTCAGCTAACATCTTGATTTAAGATTTCCTTTACCAAATCTCATTATATTGCTTCAAATAAATCTTGATAGTTTTATGCCTATACCCACTATGATTTCTGCCGACTCCCTCAGCCCCCTTCATAACAAACACTGCTCCTTGCTCTTTGGCCTTAGATTTTAATATACAAAGATTTGATAAACAACACTATAAATTAAAACTGACCCTAAAAAGCAGTGACAAGCTAAATCTCTAACAAGTCTTTCTTCCTGATACCATAGTAACTTCTAAACTGAAGTGAAGACAGAATGTACTTTGTGTATCTCCTTACCTTCTTGGAGGTTTTAGTTAAAATTATAGAAATGTGTTTTAATTTAATTTCATTCTGTCTTTATGCAGCTGGGGATTGTTCTGCATTTAAATTCATGTAATGATTGCATTGTTCAATTAAAAGAAGTTGCTTGAAACGATCGTACTACAATACCTCTGGATATCCTTGTTGCTTATTTTGATATACGTGTGTGTGTGTGTGTGTGTGCGTGTGTGTGTGTGTGTGTATGTGTGTGTGTGTGTGTGTGTGTGTGTGTGTGTGTGTGTGTGTGTGTGTGTGTGTGTGTGTGTGTGAGTTCAGCAAAAATTTAGATTCAGA
The DNA here is from genome assembly GCF_046866305.1 of Octopus bimaculoides. Taxonomy (NCBI): domain Eukaryota; kingdom Metazoa; phylum Mollusca; class Cephalopoda; order Octopoda; family Octopodidae; genus Octopus; species Octopus bimaculoides. The sequence continues at coordinate 43,967,935 of NC_142944.1, read as the reverse complement.
TAAATATAGTACTTAAGTTGAGGCACCAGAATTTAGTACGGTATTATCCATATAATTTAAGATAGGTGATTAGAATCAAAATAAGCAACAAGGATATCCAGAAGTAATGCAGTACGACCGTTTCACGCAACTCCATTTAATTGAACAATGCGACCACTACATCAATTTAAATGCAGAGCAATTCTCAGCTGCACAAAGACATAGAATGCAATTAGATTAAAACAGATTGACACATTAATATAATTTTACCCAAAAGCCTCAAGAAGTTGAGGAGATAGACAAAGAACATCGTTGCCCTTCCTTCCACTTAGAAGCTACTAAGCTATCAGGAAGAAAGACTTGTTACAGATTTTGCTTATCACTTTCATACGGGGTCAGTTTTAATTTATAGACTAGTTTCATCAAATCCTTGTATATCTAAGGCCGGGTCTGTTAGCGCTAGGACTGAATGAGTCGATAGAAATCATAGTGGGTATAGTCATAAAAATCAAGATTTATTTGAAGCAATATCATGGGATTTGATAAAGGAAAACTTAAATCAAGATGTTAGCTGACAATTAAGGGGGCTTGCCAATAACAGACCATTGGTAGTGAAACAGGGGAAATCTTATCATGTAGTACTATAGTTAAATATTTTAAACAATACTGCTGTATTGTATAAAGTTAAAGTTCAGGATTATTCAGAGGATTATTAAGGAGAATAATTATAACAAAAGGTTAAAATGTTTAAGAATGCTTTTAAGTATATATCAAACTTTTACCACAATAGAAGGAGGAAAAGAAATTATCCAGAAATAGTTTAATATTTATACATATTATAAACTTAAATACTAACTTATCAGATGGTTTCAGTCAATATTGATCAATTGGTATATACTGATATTTAATAAA
>NC_142944.1:43952044-43964544 GCF_046866305.1 Octopus bimaculoides | reverse complement strand
ATACCCTCGGGCCAACCCAAAACTTGTGAGTGGATTTGGTAGACGGAAGCTGAAAGAAGCCCGTCGTATATATGTATATATGTGTGTGTGTGTGTGTGTGTGTGTGTGTGTGTGTGTGCACGCCCGCGTGTGCGTCTGTGTTTGTCCTCCTACCATCGCTTCACAACCGATGTTGGTATGTTTACGTCCCCGTAACCTAGCGGTTCGGCAGAAAGTACCCGATAGAATAAGTACTAGGCTTACAAAGAATAAGTTCTGGGGTCGATTTGTTCTAGTGTAGGTGACCATATGCATATATAGCATGTATGTCTTTTAGATGTGCATTTGATTATAACTGCACGCATGATCACGTGCATGTGTGTGTGTGTGCGCGCGTGTGTGTGTATATGAATATAACCGTGCGCGTATGGGTATGTGCACGTGTGTGTGTGCGCGCACGTGTGTGGATTTGTATACGTATACATGCATGATTGCATATATATGTGCATCTATTCGACGTATCTGTGGGCGCGCATGTGTGTTTCATGCGAGTCTGAGTGAACATAGGCATATAGGTACATGTACGTGGGTGCGTGTGAGCGCATGTGTATGTATATACATGCACGCACACGCGATTGCTATGAGCTTTCATACTCTACTTTTTTTTTCCTCCCTTTCGGTTTTTTCCCCTTATTTAAGGGTCATTCTAATAGCCCTTTTGTCTAAATAACGGTCATTTACACAGTATTTACACATATTTTAATTGTCTCGATAACTGAAGAGATGCCGGTGCAGGTTTCTGCCCCGACATCCGAAACTCGGAGTTTTATTATGGCAACTGAATAATTGTCACATATTATATTAGAAATATCAGCATGGCCGCAGCTCTAAGCTGAAACTATATAAAAAAATATATATATATACATGCATGCATGCATACATACATACATACATACATACATACATACATACATACATACATACATATACAAATATGTGAGATTATCTATGTGTTTGTGTGCACAATTAAGATATAGCAAAATATAATGAGCGAGAAATAACATACACATAACAAAAAGTAACAAAAGTTCAAGGTATCTTGAAAGTTAATGTTATTAGATAGATGTTCTAGTAAAGAAAAAATTCAGAAAGTAAAAGTTACAAAGTAAATTATAAATCTTCGGATAAATTCTTCTGTCGCATACCAAAGAGAAGTCCCAGAAGAGAGGAGAGGAAATAAGACAAAAGGGAAGAGATCGATATGGGTTAGGACAAATGTTCCTACACTCATACATAACATCTTATGCATACAATTAGATGGACATTGACTTAGATCTCCACTTATATTATCTGTTTGCAGATATATATTGTTATATTTCGGGATGGTCATTTATTTATTTATTCATTTATTTATTTATTTATTTATTCATTTATTTCCAAATAGACGCAATGGACATAAGATAAAATAAGAACAATAATGAGCAAATGAAGACCGAAAATGTAGTGCGTGCATCTATTTGGCAAAAACAATATGACCGTCTCGAAATATAACAATATCTGTTTCAACAACATTTTCACATCATAAACGCATATATATATATATATATATATATATATATATATATATTCCAAGAGCGATTGATGCTTAACCACAGAGTATCAACTGAAGAATACTTTATTGGATTATGTTTCAGAGGTATTATGTTACAGAGACCATATGATTAGACCTCTGTAATAAAATGCTATAAAGTATCTCACCCTGATGATTCATTGTGGTTAAGCATCTAATTGCTCTTGGAACATCCAATGCAGAAATGTCAAATGTCAAACGTACGTAAGGACAAATAAAAAAAAATTGTGATTATCGCTTTGTATATCATAGCCAGTAATATTACTAAGTATAACCAAATGTCATGCCTATGTACACTGCATTGTTTAAATCAATTGTTCTAAGTACCAATTCATAAGTTTTCATTGAAACGTACGTAACATTGATTTCACTTCTTTTTCGTCAATATTATTGTTACTGAATCTCTGAGGAATATAACACAAGAAATTCACATACATGCGCTAGATTGGCGAATTGCTCCATTAATGATTAACCAAAGTATAACCAATTGTCCTCCATTAAGTAAACGGCGTAACCTTTACGCCATTATTCGAACACTGTGCCAGCTATGCTCTTGATAAAAGAACCGATGAAGCGCTGGATTTTACCTACACTACATCATCCCACACTTACCTTCAATCCGATAATCCACATCATACAAGTAATCAAATCTGAAATCCCAGTTTTGAGGATAAAACAGTTTTGTACTAACATAGGGGATTACTGGAAACAGGCAAATGCTTTTGTGCGCCAGTGAATCACGATAAAAGGAAAATCGCAAATGACATAGCTAAAATCAGCAAGGAAAGTCAAACTTTCACGCATAATTTTAGCAGCTAAAGTAAAATTTGTTATCAATCCTTTTAGTGATAAACTGGCACCAAAATTTCGCTGACATTTCGCGAATGTTGCTTGAAAGTTACCAGCATATTTCAAAACACCATCCTCGTTTCAAACAAATATACTTTCATCAGTTTATTGTAGCCTTTTAGACGCAATAAAATTTTAAGAGAGCTATTAACCACTACCTCTAACCCCAACCAAACTACCTTGGAGTTTCTCCATGCAGCATCCCGAAGAGCAGCATCAAGGGAGGTAAATCCTGTTCATTGTACAACATGAGTCAATTCCATTCCATTGCAAATCATAATAGATATGTTATGATTTATACAGAAGGTGGGACATGTACAGATTCCTATTTGGTGTGTGCAGCGGAATGCACCTGACACAACTGAATTTATGTTGCTTACACAAAAGAACAATTAAAATATAGATTCAATAGGCATAGGCATGACGTCAGGCACAATATCAGTAGCTCGACGGAACTTGCCGGACATTTTACATCAAACGGTTGTAATTCTGAGGAACACCTTGAAATTGCGCATTTTCAGAAAATATTCTGACTCTACTTCATTTTTCAGTCCTCAAAATGCGTAAGGATTAATACATTTGTGAATTGCTAACGTCACACCTTGGAGGAATGAATAGAATGACAGGCGAATTTCATTATATTTACACAAAACTGTTTGATTAAATGTTCTCTTTCCAGTTTTCTTCCTCCCACTTTTTTTCCTTTTTACCGATTATGAAAAAAGCGAAAACAGATGATGTCATTATGCCTGAAAAGGAACGCAGGATATTCCCGTTCATATTTTGAATTTCTATATTTCTACGTTGTTTTCATCTTACTTTTCGCATCCAGGTAAGAGAGACAATATGTGGAAATATTGTTCACTTAGAGAAGCATAGTGAATCTCTTACAAATCGCATCTCGCTCCTCTAATTGTTTATTTGCCTTCGTGAAGAATTACGTCAATCTTCATAAATTATTATCATCATCATCATCATTAACAACAACAACAATAATAATAATAATAATAATAATTATTATTATTATTATTATCATCATCATTATTATTATTATCAATATTATTATTACTCCTTTTAACTATCGTAATATCGTCATAAAAATATCGAAAAATGAGGTTACAAGCTGAAATATGAAATTTCTTGCAAACACACACACACACACACACACACACACACACACACACACACACACACACACACACACACACACACACACACACATGCACAGAGAGAAGCAAACATGAAAAACCCACCAAAGTTTTTACAAAATATAGGAAAAAATAGTTAACATTTTTCGGACTAATACGTGTATGTATGTGTATATACATATATGCGAGTGTGTGTGTGTTTGTGTGAGTGCGTGTGTGTATATGTGCGTGAGAGAGAGAGAGAAAGAGAGAGAAAGAGAGAGAGAGAGTTTGGAGGGATATTTTATCCGGGCAGATGCCGTACAGGCTCTCAGTAAAGTTCCAGATTACGGCTGTATTTAAAGTCTATAACTACTATTAGTTGTCAGAGACTCTGTAAATTCTTCCAACGGGCAATTCTTTGTTCGCTTCACTGAACAGTAATGTATCTAGAGTATACATTAGCAATTATTATAATGAGCCAAATGGATACACCTTGAAGAAGCTACACCGAAAACCGTGCCAGGTTGCATCTGCAACTTTCCGTAATCTGTGCAATGGAAACACGTGTAAGCCGTAAAGACCATAATAATATGCTGTATAAAATTGTAAAGTAAGAGGAAATAAGTTTTTAGGACATTCTATGTCGCTGTTATTGCTAATATTTAAGTGTGTATGTGTGTATGTGTGTATGTGAGCGTGTGTGTGCATGTATCTAGACAACACGAATATCCGACAAAAGAAACTAAGCTAACATGTTATCTTCATAAACGCACACACACACACACACACACATATATATATTAGTCCATACGAACATACGTTAAAAAGAAACTATGCTAACATGCTAGGAAGATATAAAATATGATATAATAAACTTACCCATATGAACCAACTGAAGATAATTTATAAGTGCTCGTTTATTTTTTTCCCAGTAAACTTGTAAGGTTTCGGCGGGAGGATATTTACAGCAAGACAATTCCACTGTGATTTCCATCACACCATGATAATAGTTATAGTCTTGCATACCCCCTGCAAGTAAAGAAATTTGATAAAATCCAAAAGTTGTTAATAAGTATAATAAATTTCGTGCTGAAAAATTAAGAAGAAAATCGTCATAAAAACTTTGGATTTGTAACAATGAGATTAGGACAGTTATACTTAGAAATACTATCAGCCATAAGAAGAATGATTGAGTTAGTGTTGCTCTCAGAGAGCATATGTAAGTATTCAAGTATCTATATATATACATCTAAACTCACGCACCCGCATTCACACACACACACACACACACACACACACACACACACGAAAATGTATTTGATGGCGGGTGACCTAGTTTAAGATATAACACTCAAGATCACATGCTCATGGTTTCAATTGGCAGACAGGCGGTGCGATGTTTTCTCCAGCAAAACATTTCATTTCCCGTTACTAATGTCTACTCAACTGTAAATTATTCCTGAAAGGACTAGAGCTATGTTCACAGAGAATGTTGGCTTATTTGCCTAGCCATCAGGTTGGCATCATTCGAAGGCTGCAACAATGCGAGGAACTATATTGGAATCAGCGTAGTTTACCAAAAATTGTGTGTGTATCAATCTGCCCATCCCTTTCTCTCTCTCTCTCTCTCCCTTTCTTCCCATTACATTCCGACACAAGTTTCTGTGAAAAAGTATCAGAGTCATTTAATATTATAGTTTTTTTACATTTAATAGATTTATATAAAATCAATTGTAGAACACATTCTAATCTAAAGGCCTGCGATCTATACAGCCTTACTCAAGGTGTTTCCCATACGAGTGGATGAAGCAAACTCAATCTGAGACATTGTTATCTATAACTTAATGCAATAGAATACTCTTTGATCCGTTCTGGTTAAGCATCTAAGTGCGCTTGGAACACTTTTTACAGGCCTCCAAACAACCATATTGGCGAAACACGCGTAGGAACTAAAATATATTTCACACACACACACACACACACAAACTCGCTCTCTTTCTCTCTCTTTCTCACTTTCTTTCTCTCTTTCCCTCTCTCTCTCTCACACACACACACACATATACATACGGCATATTTCTCTTCCACCAGTGATGGCTTCGCTCCATCATGGACATTTCATGTAAGATATGCATCACCTACAACAAAGCCCTCCTGCTGTCCAGAGGTTTGAAGCCCTGCTGCTTCTCAGCTTATATGGGCGGGACATGCCCTACGCATAGGCAAATCTTTAATGTCAAAGGTCGTATTCTACAGCGAAATCAGCCAGGGCAAAAGAGACGGGGGAGACCTCAGGAAGCATTTCAAATACCTGCTAAAGCGCCAGCGCATCCAAGCATATATAGATCCCATAAAGTGGGAGGGAGTCCCAACACAGAGAAAGGTGTGGCGAAATTGCATTCAGATCGCTGTAACCAAATTTGGAAAGCTCAGAGTCACTATGGCGTCTGCGAAACGTGAAAAACGGAAAGAGTCATCGTCACCCACCACCTCTGACTAAAGCTTACATATTTGCTTCAAGTGATCCGGCGACTCTCATTCAAGGACCGGTTTACATAACAATTAAAATGCTTACCGCTCTTTCTCATGATCTATGGACACGTGGAACTACCTTCATCATCATCATCATGATCATCATCATCTATACACGCACACACACACATGCACACACATATGTATGTTTATATATGTGTATATATACACACATACACACACATATAAATATATATATATATATATATATATATATATATATATATATAGAGAGAGAGAGAGAGAGAGAGAGAGAGATACAGACAGACAGACAGACAGACAAGCGGATAGAGACAGAGAAGGTATCCTTCTAGCTATCTGTCAACGCATTGCCCATAATTGTAATCGCTGTAATTTTAATTTTAAACGGAAACAAATTGCTTGCATACAAAAAATAATACTCCAACGCCATTACCGACACCACCACACAACAACAACAACAACAGCCGCAACGAGATATTGGAACTACAATATAATAATTAATTGAAACTCAATTCCGTATTGTAGAATCTGAGATCATTATAATTTTGGCGAATCATATTGGAGTTTGGGATTTTATGCATTGATGGAACTGGTGCCAGGGATTTTCAGGAATAATGTTGATTGTGATATTTTAATTGCTGTATAACCATAAAGATGAGAGGGTGGGAAATATAATTGCATTATAATCGTATTTATTTTTCATCGTAATAGTCGTCGTCATTGTCGTCAGCACCGGTGATGCCGCAGTCTTCATCATAATCATCCTCCTCCTCATCATTCTCCTATTCATCGTCATTCTCCTCCTACTACTCATCCTCCTCATCAACATGTTTATCACCATCACCAGCATCATTGTCATCGTAATCGTTGTCCTCGTCGTCGTCGTCATTATCATCTTTGCTGTCGTCTTCAATATCATTAAGATCATCGTCATCATAATCAACGCTATCCTCCTCCTCCATTCCTCCTCCTCAACCTCCCCCTACTCATCGTCATCATCGTCGTCGTTTGCGTTGTTGTGAAGATAGTTATCATCACTATATTATCTTCATCACGATCATCCTTTTCATCGTCTTCTTTAACATTATCTTCCCCATCATCATCATCATCATCATCATCATCATCATCATCTCTTCGTCATCATCATCACCAAAGTTATCATTATCTTCATCAAAATAGTTATTAAGATAGTAATGATAGTTATCTCTCCTTCATCAATCAATCAATCATACAATCGATTAGTTAGTTGGTTAAATAGTTAACTGACAGATAAATAATAAAGAAGTGAAATACAACTAATGCATGTGCTTATTATTGGCAGAATGACCGTCCCAAGATACAACAAACTATATTTCAGCAAAGACAAACATATATACTTCTTTCGTTCTGTGAAGTTGCATGGCTAAGTGGTTAGGGTGTTGCACACATTATCGTAATACCATGGTTTCGATTCCGGGACTGGTCAGTGTTTTGCGTTCTCGAGCAAAACTTTTCATTTCATGCTGTTCCAGTCCCCTCCACTGTTCCAGCACCAGCTGAGAAGGTATGCATGCGAGAAACCAGCGCCCGTTTCAGGGCAGAATTGGCAGTCTCAGTCGCTCATACGCTATGCAAATACGATAAAGTTATGGTCTCATGCCTCCTTGGAACGAAGACATACGTTAAAAGAAACTAAGCTAACATTCTACATTTCTGTGTATCACTCTATTTGTATATTTATCTATCTTCACACCTACCACTCTGTCTGTTTGTCTATCTATCTATCTATCTATCTATCTATATGTCTATATATCAATATATATATATATATATATATATATATATATATATATATATATATATATATATATATATATATATATTTATCTACATATCTATCTATCTATGTGTCTACATATCTATCCCTCTACATATCTATTTATTTATCTACATATCTATCTATTGACCTACCTACCTACCTATCTAATCCGTCTCCTTCCCTCCCTCCCTATTTATCTATCTGTGTACCCACCTACCTACCTACCTACCTAGCTAAAGATGCGTGAGTTTCTTGCGTAGTGTGTTACCCTGATGATCATATGGTTGTGGTCTCTATTCAGGGATAGGCCCTGCCTTGTGTTCTTGGGGTAAGTCGCCTAGTTTTACGTTATTCTTGTACACCAGCTGTAAAGGATTTCTAACAGTACCAAGGAAGTAAACCCTGTGAAGGTGGGTAGTGCCTTCTAAGCAGAGGTTCTCAACATGGGTCCGTATGACCTCTGAAGGTCCATATGGCATGTTTGTAAATTAGGGATCCACAATAGTATTTTAAGAACCCCTGAAAATATTTTGCTTTAGATGTAGGTATTGGTATATATTACAAAAAACAGTTGGGTTTCTTTCTCTAATATTTTACATAGTTCAACCTCCACAAGTTAATGTGTGAAAAACAAAATAGGAATTTTGTAAGAAGATTCTATAAAACTCGGTTTTAAACATCGATTGACTATAGTGCCTCACCAGAATAAAATGGTAATCAAAGGCATCCGTAGATAAAATCTCTGACCGAATGAGTACGGCGGCGCAATATTGGCCTGAGGTCATAGTCTATCATATCTTTTTATCTTATACTAGACTGTGGACATGCTAGGTAACCACTTTAGGGATTTTATAGTCACATTAATGGACCTAAGTACTTGTTTTTTAAGCCTAGTACTTATTGAATCGGTCTCTTTTGTAGAACCGTATTAACACGCCAACACTGGCTGTCAAGCGGTGGTAGGGGACAAAAACACACGCAAAGTCACAAAAACACATCTATCTATCTATCTATCTATCTATCTATCTATCGGTTTGTCTATCTGTGTACTTAATTTATTAGCTTTTTTGTCGAAATGTTAGGGAAAATAAACAAACTAACACCGTTCCTGAACCACCCATTCGTACGTGTGTATGTGTGTGTGTGTGTGTGCATACAAATATGCACTCGGACAAGTGTATGTACACGGACATATGAACACACACCCTTACACACCCACATCTATCTGTCTATCTATATATATATATATATATATATATATCATTGTATCACTACCTAAAGATAATGGTATGATACAAATTATGATTTGGCAATAAAGCAATAGAGGCCTATATTTATAGGAAATGCATCACACATATAAGTAGAAAATATATTATGAGCTTGACGCTCAGCGTTTAAAGTAAATTGGAAATTGAATGCCATTTAGAGTTAATAAATAGACTTAGTAGAAGCTAGTCTGGTTTCTGGCGTTAATTAAGTTTGATAAACAAGTTATACTGCTGCTCACAAATACAACATAGAGCAAGCATTTTAATTGAATAATATTTTCCCCCCTACTTTCTTCACATGCACGTACATACAGGCACGTGCGTAATTCTTAAATGTGTGTGTGTGTGTGTGCATAAGTTGGATGAAATTAGAAATAAGGAAAGATTTATCGAGGTGGAAATTTTAAAAAAGCCTTTATATTTTGGTGCAAAGAACTATCTTCAGTAGAATAAAATTTAAAGAAATGTGTGTTTTCATAAATTCTGCCATTTAAAAATTTTCTGCATTGTTAGATTTTCTTATTTCTCATTTCAGTTTCCTACTTCTGTACTACAATGTTTCAACCGAATTATAACGGTCATCTTTCATATATATATATGAATGCATATATATATATATATACTCACATATACTTGTATGTGTACATGCGCATGTACAAGGTTATGATCGTAACTATTTGCGTACATATCAGCATATGTATCTATATGCGTGATGCTATATGCATTTTTGTATACGCATATATGCGCAATCTAAATTTTTATGCACGTTCACTATATGTTCTTGCTTATTTTCTCTCTCTACTTCTTCCTTCCTATCCCCAGCCTTTCTCTCTTCTCTTTTCTTCCTTTTTTTCCATTTCTTTCTTTCTTTCTTTGTTCTCTTTCTTTCTCCTTCCCCTTTTTTATGACAACTACATTCCCCCCGCCACCCCCTTTCCCATATTTAACGTTATTATAGATACGTTACTCTTTACCCCTCCACTCCATAGATTAAGATACAATTGTCGTTACCAGTGCATAGGTTTTCCATGCGCAGCCTTATATGCGTGTGTACGTATATGTAAGTACATTGTACTTATGTATATATCTGTGCCTTGTAAATATAGACCTATATACGTAGATTGTCTGTGCGTATGCAGCTGTATATTTCGATGTATATATTTACATGTAGATATATATATATATGTTGTGGATAGCCTTGTATACATACACGCTATTGTATTTTATTTTATTTTATTTTATTTTATTTTGAATGCAGCGTATGCTTTATTTTATTGATTTGATTTTAAAGCGTTAATTCGAATATAATTAATTATCTATAATATGTATTTGGAGCCCATTTTTCTATTTAAGGTTTTCTTCGATATTTTTTAATAGGGTGAATCTGTATTAAATTTATTTGGTCTGTGAATTACACATCATTGACCCTTATTTGAAACAACCAATCAGACGAATCCATGTGTTTTAAATTTTAAATTTTACATTACTTTCGATTGCATCGTTATCCTTCCTCCATTTCTAACAAAACTGTCCGATGAACGGGAACGTGAAACTCAGAGTAACGGTTTTTTTGTTATATTTCTGCTGCTTTTAAATAAAGTATATATATATATATATATATATATATATATATATATATATATATATATATATATATTGCGTTGGCAAGAAAGTAATTTCGTTTCCTGTAAATAGATTTCCGATTATTTTGAATGGCTCTTGTCAATGTTATGATATTTTCCTTTAGACATTTGATAACCGTTACTTTTAGCTTATTTTAGAAGTAAAAAGTGCGTAATTTTGTTTACAGCTGTTAGTTCAGTGTCATTTTTAACATGGAGGGAAAAACGAACATTTTCGCCATATTTTGCTTTTTTATTTCCGTAAAGGCAAGAAACGTGCTGAGACTCACAAACAGATATGTGAAGTTTAAGGTGTTGATTGCTTAACAGAACACACATTGTTGGAAATAGTTTAAAACTTCCATTCTGGAAATTTTTCACTCAAAGTTAACCAACATTCTGGTCGACTTACTGAAGTTGATGATAACCGAAGCAAAGCCATAATTGAATTTGATTGTCTTATAACAGTTAGAGAGATTGCAGAGAAGTTAAATTTAAGAAAATCGCTCAAAATATCTTGGGCTCGTTAAGAAGCTCGATATTTGGGCTCCGCATAAATTGAAACAGATTCACTTAATGCAACGAATCAATATTTGTGATATGGATTTCAAACGGAAGGAAATTGATTGTCTACAATAACATCAATCGAAAACGATCATGGTGTAAGCGTAATGAACAAACACAAACCACATCGAAAGTTAAATTGTATCATAAAAGGTCATGCTGTGAATTTGGTGGGATTACAAATGTGTTGTGTATTTTGAACCGCTTCCAAGGAACCAAACAATTAATTCAGATGTTTACTATCAACAACTAATGAAACTGGAGGAAGCAATCAAAGAAAAATGGCTAGAATTGGAAAATCGTAAAGGAATCGTGTTCCACCATGTCAACGCTAGATCACACACATCTTTGCTAACTCGTAAAAAATTATTGGAGCTTGGTTGGGAAGTGATGTCACATTCACCATGTAGCCCTGACCTTACGATATCAGATTACCATTTATTTCGAAGTTTGCAAAATTCTTTGAACTGGAATGACCTGAAATTGCACTTTCTTTAGTTTTTGGCTGATAGGAACCAGAAGTTCTATGAGCGCATAATCATGAAGTTGCCAGAAGGATGGCAAAAGGTAATCAAAGAAAATGGAAAATTTATAATTGATTAAGTTCATTCTTTGTATCAAAAAGATTACTTTTATTTCCCACTAAAACAAAAATGCAATAACTTCCTTGCCAACACAATATACATGTGTGTGTATGTGTGTGTGTGACTCCCGTCTGTCTGTCTATCTGCCTTTGTGTTTGTGTTTGTCCCACTACCACCGCTTAACAAACGGTGTTGGTGTGTTTGCATCCACGTAACTTAGCGGTTCGGCAAAATTAACCGGTAGAATAAGTACCATCCTAAAAAAATAAGTACTAGGGACGATTCATTCGACTAAAAATTCCAGGTGATGCCCCAGCCTGGCCACAATTTAATGATTGAAACAAGTATAAGAAAGAAGATAAAACAAGAAATCTTGTAACACTAATTTACCTTTGAGAGGGTACCATGCTGCACCATTTGTAATCCCGTCTTTAAAATATTCATTCGTAGAACAATTTATAGAATGGTGCATGTCGTGATGACTTCTAGAATAATTTAGTGCCAAATACACAAACACATCGTCGTCCGGAGATTTTGAGTAGGCAATTTTATCCATATCTGGAAA
>NC_142944.1:43937044-43947044 GCF_046866305.1 Octopus bimaculoides | reverse complement strand
TATTTGAGTACTCTTTTTTCCACCTTGTTGCACATTTAAGTGCTTACTCCGGTGTATATATATATATAAGACAGGTTCCTTTTAGTTTCCTGTCTACTAAATCTACTCACAAATTATTACTACCCATCCACCGGAGATATATTAGATGACAGTTACCTAACTTGCCGCGCAATAGGAGTGAACCAAAAACAATTTGTTTAAGAAGCAAGCATCTTACTAGCGTGTGCATATGTGTGCTTGTGTGTATGTATGTATGTATGTATGTATGTATGTATGTATGTATGTATGTATGTATATATACATAGCGCTCTCGCGTTTATATATATATCTTCACATACACATAGACACACATATACACTATATATATATACATACATACATATATATATATATATATATATATATATATACATATATATATATATATATATATATATATATATATATATGCTTGTCTATATTTGTTCGTGTGTGTGTGTGTGTGTGTGTGTGTGTGTGTGTGTGTGTGTGTGATTAGAAATAGAAATATATACATGTACTGCGTATAACAAGTTTAACTTACTCCCTCTCGTGTAGTCAAACGGGTAGTTAACGACGACGGCTCCACCGTGAAAGCTAGCAGATAATACAAATGTATTCGAGCGAATCCAATTCATAATCGCTCGGGTTTCAGGTTCGATTTTTTTTGATGAAGCAGGATTTTCATTGAAATTTCGGTTCAGGTCAGACATGCGCCTATTATACCTAAAGAGAGAAGAAAAAAAAATATTAATAAATAAACATATGTAAATTTTGGTGTAAAGAAAGGAGAAGTAATATATAAAAGAATATGGTTGAAGGTTAGTTTCAGAAAATACATTCAACAGTATTTAAATCTAACAAAGTACCATCATGATTATCGTCGGCAAATTCGTCATCTTCATAGCTGTCATGATTTTCATTATGACCTGTATCATGGCCGTCACCATCATCTTCGTCACCATCATCCTCGTCACCATCATCCTCGTCACCATCATCACCCGCATCATCATTATCAATATCATCCTCGCCATTTTCCTGACCGTTATCATCCTCATCATCATCGTCATTGTCATCATCGTCAGAATATTCACATTATCATTACTGTCGACATCATCGCAATTATCATCTTCATCGACATCAACATCATCATTAACTCTATCATCACCAGTAGCATCAGCAACACCAACGCATATCGTGTACCACAACCATTACCACCTTTGCCTCTTCCTCCGCATCATTATCATATCAGCACGCTAACCAGAAGCAACGCTTACTCGAAGACCGACGTGCGGAAATAACCATCTCCGCCATAGCCACAAACGAAGATGTGTGGCCGAGAAGCTTGCTTGACGGAAACTGGGCGATTGTGACCAACTATATCCTCGAGTCGATTGAACGATAGACATATATATTTGTTTTGCAACAATCTTGATGTGAAATCTTTTATTCAAACACACACACACACACACACACACACACACACACACACAGACACACACACACACACACACACACACACATGTATATATATACACATACGTGGTCTGATAAATAGTATTCAGACTATTGCCATAGTGACGAAGCTAAAGTAGGAAGAGTAAAGCCGCTTGGCAAAGTTTGGCCTTGAACTTTATTGTACATGTGCACTTAGTTTTAACGTTCTAGATTATTTTCCGCTGTTTACAGCAGTGCTTGGAAGGAAGGTGTGTAGCTTGTCATCGTCGCATTGACCACGACAGAGAAAGTTATGACGATACCTGCTCAAAGACCTATGCAAAGTTGTAGAAAGTGTATGGAGAGGAATGTTTGAGCCGCACGCAAGTGTACAAGTGGTTCAAACGTTTCGAAGATGGCCAAAAAATGTCGATATCGACGAACGCTCTGGGAGACCCGCGACTAGCAGAACTGAGAAAAAACATAACAGACGTGCGTGCAGCTGTGAGGAGAAATCGTCGAATCACCATCCATGAGTTATCAGAGAATGTGCAGATTAGTTACGGTTCAGTTAAGTGCATTATCACTGGAGATTTGTTATACGAGACGTATGTCTGCCAAGTTTGTGCCAAAACAGCTTTCAGCTGACCAAAGAGGAACTCTGGTTTCAGTTTCACAAGATCTCTTTGATTGTGTTGAGAACAATGAAAATTTTTGAAAACTTTGCGTAGACCTCTGAGCAGTTATCACCAAACGTTTGATGCAGATTTTCTGCTCAACTTTCTCTGTCATGTTCAATGCGACGATCATACGCTACACACCTTCATTCAAAGCACTGCTGTAAACAGAAGTAAGCTATAACGTTAAAACATAGTGCGCATGCAAAGCAGAGTTCACGATCAACCTGTGCCAAGCAACTTCACTCCGCATACTTTAGCTTCGATACTATGGCAACAGTCCGGATACTTATTGATCAGATCAGTATGTGTGTGTGTGTGTGTGTGTGTGTGTGTGTGTGTGTGTGTGTAAATCAAAATTGGAGAGTAAAAAATTGGATATTAATTAATATCAATTTAATACCAGGGAACTAGCACATTAAAAGAATCAAGAGATTCAGAAAAATATCTGAGATCTCAAAGGATTATGGTATATATATATATGTGTGTGTGTGTGTGTGTGTGTGTGTGTGTGTATACTAGCTTAAAAGCCGCACTCCTTGCGGACTTTTGGGCTAGTTCCCGTGAAGGGCTAATCGAGCCTGCTGTCCAAAAGTAAAGAGAAGAAGAATAATAAAGCATCTAGTGGCATCCTACCAATATGGTATTATTTCAAAATTCAGTTTGAATGAAAACCTTGTAAGTTCACAAATTTAGAGAGTTCTTTTCAAATTTAAACTTTCAACTGTTAGCATTTGTTGAAAATGCTAATATCGTCATCCACACATGATGCCAGAGCTGGATGTTTGAGAACCAGAGGAAGGGCAGATTTTTCAATACCAGGTTCATCCTTATTCCAAAAAGGTATATGTCTATATAGAGCAAATGTAGACTGAGATTCTAGGGTCCCAGACGGAAAGACAAAAGTTTGCGCACTTATTATATATATATGTGCGTGTGTGCGTATGTGCGTGTTTGTGTATGTGTGTGTGTGTGTATTATATATGTGTGTGTGTCTGTATTATATGTGTGTGTGTGTGTGTATGTGTGTGTGTGTGTGTGTGTGTGTGTGTGTGTAGCACGAGATTTTGTCAGCACGAGATTCTCTCAGTGAACAGGTCGTGGTTTCAAAGCGACGAAAATATTTTGACGTAAATTGAATTTAAATGTCGAAGTGAATCTAACGGTTTTTTGTTTTTGTTTTTGTGTGTTCTTAAATGGTTATTAAACATCTTCCACGCTGCAATTTTGTATATATATATATATATATATATATATATATATATATATATATATATATATATATATATATATATATATGAGATGGTCATTTTGACAATAAACACACATGATATTTATTTGATCTTCATTTTGTCACCGTTCTTTCGTCACGCCTTCTATGACTTCTTCAATGACTATCTGTGACCCCTCATCTATCAAGCCTTGTCCTGTTTTTTCAATCTTGTCTTTCTCTGCTGTATATCTGTATCTGCGTATGCGTTTTTGTGTGATTCTCTGTGTGGCTCTGTGTTTGGCTTGCATATGTGTTTCTTGAGTGCGAGCGTATTGGTTTGTATTTTACATTGTTTACATCAGTGTCCCCTTTTTTTCTATTTTGTTTGTCCCTAATCTCTCTTCAGCTGTCAGGTGCATTGCATTACTATTCCGTTCTCGTTTTCTGTTGAGGCTTGGTCTACTTTCTTTTACGTGTGTAGCTTTTGTAATCAGACTGAGTATGGTGCCAGGTCTATGTGTGGATAAAATTTTAACTTATATGCTGCCTGTCAATTCTTGTGTGTACTAGCAATTCTAGAAAAGAATTAATGTGAATGATATGGTCATAGAATGCCGAAAGCAAATGTTTTGCTGGGCTGGTTATGTCACAAGTTTCACAGTCAACGGATGACCTCTAGAATTGCCGAGTGCTATCCTGCTATCCAAGAGATGGGGAAGTGCAACTTCGAATGTCTCAACGATGACGGGAAAATGATTTTATTAAGCGATTTGTGACAAGAAGGAAAAGAATGGTGCAATCAAGAAAACGTTGGAAATGCATTGTAACCAGCGATATATAAGAGCATCTCATGGTCCAGACTATACAGATGACATAGATACATACACACATATACAACATACACGCAGATAAGCACACACACATAAATTTAGACGTTGCATGCTTTAACTGGAGTTTGGATGTGTCTTGGAACAGATTATGCCTGTTCATGTCTATTTGATTTAACCGTGTGAGGAAAACTTTGGTTCACAGATGAGGATACAGAACGGATAATGGATTACGTTCCTATATAACTACTCTGTCATCACATTATTTGAGAGGTTACAAAGCTCGAAGATAGAGTGTCTCTCCAGATTGAGCTGGTACATTTCCGCATTGAGATGTTACAACTCTAGTATTACCGACATGTGGTTAGATTGTTACAGGAATGAATCGTAAGAAGGATTTTTCAAGCCAACCCAAATGACAGGAAACCTAATTATAGACCAAGAATAAGATGGTTAGATAATATTCATGGTCTCAAGGAATTTCTCCAAATCGAGCCACTACTTCTCCGCTATGGGAAGTTACAATATCGTAGAATATCATAGGAGAGAAGCACAAGAAGGATTCGCAAAGCCGAGCCAAGTGACTGTACACGTAGGGGTAAACCAAGGTTGAAATGATTGGATAATATCCACAGTTTCATGTAGACATGCGTGGGAATCCAGCCGGAAAGTGTAATTATAGTTTCTTCTGATAGGAACCTATGTGGGAGAAACACTTGCAGAATCAAACCTACAAACAACCTTCCTAGCAGTAGTGAGCGCAGGAGATGGACGGCAGTGTGTATGGTTCAGTGGTTAGAGCATCGGGCTTACAATCGTGGGGTTGTTAGTTCGATTGCTGAACCGGGTTATGTATTGTGTTCCTGAGCCGGTAGGTGTGTACATAGCAACAGCGGTAGCAAATCAGTTGCGCGAATGTATGCGTGCAGCCAATCATGGCAAGGCTCACGTATGCACTCGGTTTTAGGTCACGACACATTTCACGACACATTTCACATTTCACATTTCTGCCAGGCGGCGAGCTGGCAGAAACGTTAGCACGCCGGGCGAAATGCCTAGCGGTATTTCGTCTGCCGCTACGTTCTGAGTTCAAATTCCGCCAAGGTCGACTTTGCCTTTCATCCTTTCGGGGTCGATTAAATAAGTACCAGTTACGCACTGGTGTCGTTATAATCGACTTAATCCGTTTGTCTGTCCTTGTTTGTCCCCTCTGTGTGTAGCCCCTTGTGAGTAGTAAAGAAATAACACATTTCACGTTGCCCTTGTTCAAACAAGTGTAGAAATGAGTTGCGATATCACTGGTGCCGAACCGTAGCAGCCTTTGCCTTTCCATTGGATAACATCGGGTTGCATGGAGAAGGGAGGATGGTATGCATGGATGACTGTTGGATTTCCATAAACAATTTTGCCAACTCCTGTGCTTCGGAGGGAAACTTGCAAGATGTATTCTCATGGTCATTCATGACAGAAGATTTTTACCTTTATATATATATATATATGTGTGTGTGTGTGTGTGTGTGTGTGTATTTATTTATATAGATAGAGTGACATTTTTCTGGAAAACATTATTCTTCTTTGTGGTTGGGTCGTTGATGACCTCTTTCTAGCATATTGGATGTCTTCCTAGAGGTCATCCCTTATACACGTATATATATAGTAACCTCCAGGTTAAGCATGCACCCATTTAAGTATCCGAGATAAGTATGCGGAAAATCTTTAAGAGTCCTAGGTTCAAGTTTACCAAGGGTTTATTCTACTGCAAGGCTTCCCCTTTCCTTCAAACGTTTCCTCTTTCCTTTGCTTGACATCATGGGAGAAACTGACTGAAAAGATGACAAACATGACCTAACACCGAGTGCATACGTGAGCCTAGCTGTGATTGGCTGCACGCATACATTCGCGCAACTGATTTGCAACCGCCGTGTTGCTATGTACACACGTACCGGCTAAGTACGCACAGGCGGTTAGGTTCAAGTTGCGTACTTAAGAGAGAGATTTGTGTGTGTGTGTGTGTGTGTGTGTGTGTGTGTGTGTGTGTGTGTGTGTGTGTGTGTGTGTGTGTGTGTGTGTGTGTTAAAAATGAGCAAATGCAAGAAAAATCATAGGAACAAATTCGAAATGGTGTCCTTAACCTAACGCTTGAATGTAAAAGGAAAGGGGTGTGATGAGAAGAAGAAGAAGAAGAAGAAGAAGAAGAAGAAGAAGAAGAAGAAGAAGAAGAAGAAGAAGAAGAAGAAGAAGAAGAAATCTTAAGGGTTGGCTGGGAATGTGGTTCTACCGGGAAGAGTTAGGAAGAAGGGAAAAGGAAGAAGAAGAGTGCTGTGTGCAATGATACAAAGATATCTGTATAAAGAGATGAGCGTAAAAGAGGTGTGCGAATAGTGTGGAGTGCGGGTGGATTCCTACTGTGTGTGGTGTTGTGCAGAAGAGCGGGTCGTAAATATGGTATAGGAGAGAGGGTCGCGTGGTTACATATATAGAAGGAACAGGGAAGAAAGCAGCGTAATAACCTTGATTTTTCACTTGTTTCTATCGTAGAGCATCGGCCATTATGGAGCATCACATGGATGGATATAAGATAAATGATATGCGTAATAATATTTAGAGAGGTACCACAGTGTAATTATATTTTTAAAAAATAACAAAACAATATTTACTTATTCTTAGTTGATGTGTAAAACTAGGACGTACCTTCCCACGACACTCGTACAGTCACCCAGGGTGGCTCGGGCATAGCCATCCGGATTGATTGTAGGGAGGATATGTACGACGCTCGTCTGTAGAATCCTGGTTACCGTGCTATTTCTTCGGTAATTTGTTACCAAATAGTCGATGAGGTGAAGAAGTAGTTCTCGTCCAACAACCTGGGATGAAAAGAAAAAAAGCAGAAAAACCGCGTGAGTTAGTGAAATTTTTTTCAAATATAGACATAAGAGGAGGAACTGAAAGGTCCCTAGCTTTGTGTAAAAGAAAATACAGAAGGATCAGTTAATTATAATTTTATTCAACATATTCCCCTCTCAGATTCACACACAGCCATTCAGTTTTTTCTAAGCCCGGTAAAAGAACTTTGAAAGTTGGGCCTCCAGCCAGGCCTTTCGCGACACTCTTAACGCCAGGGACTTAGCAGTAACATCTCGTATATTTAACTATGATGTTTCAGTGATTTAGCGTTCTTTATTTGATTTAAATCGTGACGATACAATTGTATTTTATAATGGTTTCAGATTTTGACACAAGGCCAAGACATTTGGGATGGATTATAACAATTCCAGTAATCAACTAGTACTTATTTTCCCGACCCCAAAGTAAAACCGGAAGAACTGCCACTGAGCAATTCGACCCACACACTAACGATTCTGCAACATGGTATTCGTTATATATTACAAACGAATAGCAATTTCTAAATCCTACTGAATGTGGCTAATTCTATGGCATTCGTTTTGAGACAGCATCACGTATAACATACAGTACTAAAAAGCACACAAGTACCAGCAATAGATGAAAAATATCCATCACCATGGTAGAGGTACGAAGTTAAGCAGGATACAAAGATTGATGACATATATATATATATATATATATATATATATACACATGTATACACGTGTGTGTATGTGTGCGTGTGTGTGCGTGTGAAAGAGAGAGAAAGAGAGAGAGAAAGAGGGAGAGAGAGAGTCCATTAATCTTATTTACTGCATCCTCTGCTGTTTTTGCCTCTCCCCTCGCAGAGGGCAAACTGCTCGGCGCCTTGCTAATCGTTTTGCCGAATATTTACGGATATAGAATTCGGGAATGACATTCCGGTTTCGCGTCATTTCCACTCGGTTGATCATTCCCTTCGACATCTGTGTTCGGACTGGTTTGGCGCAGAAGCACCCAACACCGCCACCACCATCCCGGATTCCAGTTTTCATTGCGAGCAAAAATAAACTTTTCTCTCCAGTCTTCAGTCCTCTACCGTCTAAGTTCGTAACCTCGTTTCATTTAAATCGACTTTCACGCATACCCACATTTTCACTCACCACCAACCTCTCAACATTCACTTTAACAACTCCACTACACCTACCTATATCTCACCATTTAACAAAATATCCAACACCATACACACCAACCTTTTTATACAGTATATACATACACTAACACTAACACCCACACTTCAATTACAGTGCAATATGCTCCCCATATGCGCACGCACAGTAACAATCAAATATAAACACACCCACTCTTCCTAATCCCACACATACTTATATCCCTCAATTTCACCTAACATACCTATTTAATATAACGCACAAAAGAGCTTCACAAACACACATACACAAACACTAAGCTAGTACACACACACTTAAACACGCACACATACGCACACACCACAACCATAAACAGTATACTCGCACGCGAGAGCTTCATACACACACACACACACACACACACACACACACAAACGCACGCACACACGCATGCATACACACATATGCGAGTTTCAAAACTGTCCGCATTGACATTCACACCTAAAGTATCCTCTCTGCCGCTTCCGGTCATTTCAGCATGTCATGACGGTTATATACTCATCGTTTCTTCTCCAATATCTCTCTCCCTCTCCCCTCTCTCTCTCTCTCTCTCTCTTATATTTTCAGAAGATGACTGTATACTCCAAACGTAACAGTTGTTTCCTTCCTATTTCCTTAGAATAAAATTTATACACCGTGTCTTCATAATAATAATAATAATAATAATAATAATAATAATAATAATAATAATAATAATAATAATAATCAAGCAGTGGCTCTCATAGCCTCTTATCTTAACTGATCGGATTGTTTTATCTCGGTATGAAAGATGGACTACAGCAAATATTCTGCTCAATCCCACAGATTTGCGTGTCACTTGTTTGACCTTAACCAGTTGATTATGTCCCTTGGTGGCTGACGACATGTGCATCTCTGATCACGAGTAGAAGTAGTAGGCTGCATCATAGCTATGTGTTGAAAGGAATTCTTTGGGGTTTGAATAATTCACCTTTGGAAATATGTGTTTCGTTCAACATCCTCAAACAACCTTTATTCAAGGGATCTTTTGAGCGGGATGGGCTACTCGACCTGAGGGAAATTCTAATTGGGCCCCACCTGCAATGTCATGCGCTGTTTATCTTGATATGAGTTCAACATATTGGGTAGCCACAATTGGTATACTGGGTTTCGTGTATTTTACCCCAGTGTCAATTTTATGGTATGCACTGCTCTCTCACTCAATAATATTAATAATAATAATAACAATAATAATAATAACAATAATGATAATAATAATAATAATAATAATAATAATAATAATAATAATAATAATAATAATAATAATAATAATAAATGATTTGATGCAGTACCAGGCAGTAACTCGCATGGCTTCTTATCATAAATTAGAAATGTTATCATGTACATGTTTTGTCTTGGTATAAAAGATGGGTTACAGGAAATATCGTTGAACATTTCCCTTAGTGTCTGTTGGTATATGCAGTTCTGATCATGTGCAGAAGTAGTTCGAGAACTTCATAGCCATGTATTGGGAGGAACTCTTTGGGGTTTATATAATTCACATCTGGAAACACAGATGTTTCGTAGATAATCTTCAAAACCTTATTCAGAGATATCTTGAGCGGAATGGGCTACACGACATGGAGAAAGAATTCTAGCTGGACCCCACCTGCAAAGTCATGCGCTGTTTATGTTGATATGAGATCACCATGTCACACACATAAGGTTGTGGTTCGTGTGCCTGGTGTACCCTTATCAGAGAGGTAGTCATGAGAGGTATAATGGGCTTCGTATATTTGT
>NC_142944.1:43929544-43934544 GCF_046866305.1 Octopus bimaculoides | reverse complement strand
ATAATCACACTAAAGGCGTGTATTAGAATGGTTGTAGCTCTGTGTTTCAAATGCTTGCTCTGCGTTCACGTGGTTTGCGGCTCACTTTCACTCCGCGACAGATTTAGTTAAACCACATCCTTTAGGATGCGAATTGCAAATGTCTATGGCATTCTTCCTTCCTGCCTTCAATGGAGTTACATGTGATCTGACATTGCTTCCGCAACATAACAAGTTTTACATACATATTCAGTTTTGTTTTGGTGACAGCTTATATGCAGTCGAAATTAATATATTCTCTTACTCTTTTATATATTTCATCCCTAAGGTTCTGGCCTTGCTCGGGCACCGCCAGTGACATATAACATTTATATATATATATATATATATATATATATATATATATATATATATATATGAATGTATGTATATGTATATGTGTATGTGTGTGTGTGCTAGCGTAAGCGCAGACATGAAACTCGATCTACAACCACGTAACTTCGAGTTTTGTTTTAATGCGAACCATCTTATGGAAGTACCTTCTTATAACAGAATTGTGAAAAACTTTCAATTCGGCTTTCAACATTTTCTGGGGAATTTTGGAACTTTTTTTATCTAACCACATGGTTCCAGATTCAGTTTAACATTGGGAAAGTGTTTTCTACTACAAACCCGGGCCGGCCCAAAGTTTCTGAGCGGATTTGGTTGGCGGAATCTGTGTGGAAGCCCGCCGTATTTATATATGTATGCGAGAGTGTGTGTGTGTGGGGGGGGTGTATGTGTGTGTGTGTGTGTGTGTGTGTGTGTATGCGTTTGTGTTTGTGCATGTGTGTGTATGCATGTGATTGCCTATGCGTTTGTGAATTTATGGATTACGACGTCATAAGTTAGCGGGTCGACAAATAGAAATCTATTGAATAAGTACCAGGTTAAACTATCAAGGTGCTGCCCCAGCATACCCGCAGTTTGTTTGACTGAAACGAGTAAGAGAAACGAAAAATATCGTTGCTAAACTGTCGTATGTCCAAATTTGGCCAAATGCGTTTTTGTTTTTCGCTATTTAATTTTACTTGCAATAGCCGGTTATTTTGGTCAAACTATCGTATCTCCAGCTGATTCAGATACCAAGATATGGAAATTGTCAAAATGTAGTACAACGGTTGAGCATTTTGCAAAAGTCCTTATATTAAACGTTCAGTTTCAGCTATTTCCGTAACCTCTTCAGTATGAACCGCTTGTTCGGCAGATACAGGCCAATCTTCTGTCAACATATGTATTCACCATAAACATTTTCCTACAGCATTAGAGTATTTTAGCTCTTATTTCTAGGAATCTTAGTGTCTCGACGCCCTTAGTCGCGTTTAGTGATAAATATATTTTTCTTTTCTGGTATCACATTGCGCATGGCTGTTTATATTAATTTTTGCATATACATTAGCGATCCGCCAACTCATGCATAAATTTTTATGGTAAATACATAAATTGTAAGGTGATACACAAGCACTCGACAACTATTGCATTGTATATTATAGCAGAAACATCTGTAAGCTAAAGAAGTTCACTTCATAATTTGTAGTTTCCTTGCCATTTTATGTAATATCATTATGTTCTGTACATGACTAACGATGTTCTCTGAAGCATATGTATATTGAATTCTGACATCAGGCTATAAGTATTGTTATGCCTAAGCGAAATATTGAAGTATGTTTGTATGATTTTTTCTTGAGTTTTAAGCTCTACTTGAAAGAGTTCAAGCCGGTCGCTAACAAAGTGACGAGCCTTTTTTTAGTTAAGAGAGTTCCCACTATTTTAGATATGTGGTTGAGTTGTGTGTTTGTTGAACTGTGGATGAATACAACCAAATATGTAGATATATTCACATAAGAATCTCAGACAGAGATTTGGAATGTTTTACAAATTTTAATTGTGCCACTAATAGATTGGATTTGAAAATTCGGTATCAGACTCTTTTTTTTTCTTTTTTTTTTTTGTTATTTTTTCCGTGAAACCGAGTATTTCTATGTTTTTGTACAAATTTGTTGGTACATAACCCAATGCACCTTTGAAGATAGATAAAATGAGAATTCATAGCCAGGATACAAAAGCTGTAAGTTCCGCATTACTTCTCCATGTATGTAAGTATGTATGTATGTATGACTATTTTGAAAAATCTCGAAGTGCACACGTATACCTATAAATAATAGCATGTAAATATTGGATTGAAAAACACTTTTGTAGAGAATGTGTTAAAGATTGAACTCAAATTTTTCTATCTAAAATGGTATTTTAATCTAATATTTACATACTGTTATTTATAACTTGATGTATGCAGTTCGAGACCCAGGGCCAACTTCTACGCATCTGGACTGAACACCAGAACACATGGTTAGGAAGCAGTTTTTCTACCACACAGTTCAATATAAACTGACAACTCAACGGTAGAAACGCCCTTCATTATACATGTGTATATGCGCGCGCACATATGTACATATACACATACGTACCCAAATATATATATACATACACACGCCTACATACACACACATATATGTGCATACATACATACACATATATGCATATATATATATATATATATATATATATGCATATATATATATATATATATATATATATATATATATATATTTATATATAATATATATATATATGCTTATACATATGTATATATAATGAGGGGTAGCTACTTACATTTTTAGGTATCTCTGTCTGGCTATCTCCCTTTGTGTGTGTCTGTGCATAAAACCATATATATATATATATATATATATATATATATATATACATAGGCATACACATACTCACACGCACACACACGCACATATATATATAAACACACACACACACACACACACACACACACACACACACACACACACACACACACACACACACACACACACACACACACACATATATATATATATATATATATATATATATATATATATATATATATATAAGTAATGCTATTTTCTACTGTATATAGACTGTCACCAAAACAAAACTGAATATGCATTTAAAACTTGTTCTGTTGCGGAAGCAAAGCCAGATCACATGAAAATTTACTGAAAGCAGGAAGGAAGAAAGCCATACACATTTGCAATCTGCATCCTAAAGGATGTCATGTAACTAAATCTGTTGTGAAGTTATATTAATTAAATATCTTTTATCTTTTAGTTTTTTTTTATTAATTTAACTGCAGGCGGTCATGCTGGAGTACCGCCTTAATGTTATATTCGAACAAATTGCACCCCAGTTCTTACGTTGTTTTTTTTTTTTTTAAGTTTGCTATTTGTTCTAGAGATCTCTTTTGCTGGTGTTAGTTTACGGGGACGTAAAGAAACCAACACGGGATAGTAGGCGGTGTTGCAGGGCCAACACTCGCGCATGAACACACATGCGCGCGCGCACGCACGCACGCACACACACACACACAAACACACACACACACGCATATGCACAAACATACACACAGACACACGCACGCACAAACACACACACGGACACACATATACACACACACACACATGACGGTCTTCTTTCAGCTTTCGTCAAACAAATCTACTCACAAGGCTTCGCCCGACCTGGAGCTATAGTTGAAGCCCCATGCCCAAGGTGCCACGCAGTGGGTGTGAATCCAAGATCTTGGGTTAATATCTTACCGACCGCATACTTGTGAGTGCACCTGATAGCCAGAAACCATAAGAAGGCCATAATGTATATATGTGTATATGTATGCATATATATATATATTCTTTTATACTTTAACTTATTTTAGTCCGGTCTCTCTTTGCCGAACCGCTATGTTAAGGGAGCGTAAACACACCAGCATCGGATGTCAAGCGATGTTGTGAGGTGGGGGGGAAACACAGACACACAATCCCACACACACAAAAACACACACACTCGCATATATATATATATATATATATATATATATATATATATATATATATATATATATATATATATATATATATATACATATATACGACGGGCTTCTTTCAGGCTTTGGGTCGGCCCGAGGCTATAGTAGAAGACACTTGCTCAAGGTGGTAATCAGTGGGACTGAACCCGGAACCATGTAGTCAGTAAGCAAGCTACTTACCATACAGCCACTCCTATATATGTGTGTGTATGTGTGAATGCGCGCGCATATGTGTACACGGGTGTCTGTGCGTGTGAGCGTGTGTTGGCGCTTGTGTTTGTTTCTCATTGTTCTTTAACAACCGGTGTTGGTTTGTTTCATCCTCATCTGGTCCATCTGATAATGTTCCTTGGTGTATCCTGAGGCAGAGTAGTAGCACTTTTCAGGGTCCCAGCTGTAGGTTACATAACATGTAACTACCTGAGCTAGGGTACATCGGTTTGTTTGCGTTTCCCTGGTGTAGCAGTTCAGCAAAAGAGATACATCTAAAATCATTGTATCACAGTGTCGACCATACAATAATCACTTGGCCACGCGCCACTGTAAGTTTAAAATACAAAAAGCAAATTTAATATTCAAAACGAGTTAAAAATAACTTTTCCGAAACTTACCTCATTTCCGTGAATATTCCCAATATATTTTATATGAGGTTTTAAAATGCTATGTTTATGGACTGATTCTGAAATCTTGAGAACCAATAGCGGGTTGTCTGTAAAAGAGGTAAAGAAGCAGAATAAAGAATGATATCAGTAAAATACTTCACATTGCTCTGAAAATTATATAAACATCATGCATCATCTTTTCTGACTGCTAGTCCTGGGAGGACCTGGGAATGGATTCTTAAGCACCTTCCCCATAGTGCCCTATCAGAAATAACTGTCACTAGACGTTCCGGTAGGGTACCCAAGCGTGTCCAACTGAGAATATGGATATTATCCAACTACTTCGTTCTTCTTGGAGTACCTCTAGGTCTCCAGTCTAGTCACTTGTCTATAGTATTAGAGCTGGAACTTCTCAATAAAGAGAGGTAGCGGTTCAACCTGTGTGCATGTAAATATGATATAAGTGTGTG
>NC_142944.1:43909544-43924544 GCF_046866305.1 Octopus bimaculoides | reverse complement strand
CTGTGGTTTGCTGTGGTGCTCTTATGGTTACTGTATTGAAAGTGTTTTGCGTAGGATGTGTGCTGTGCCCAGTAGTGCAATTTTCTGTATGTTTATAATAATAATAATAATAATAATAATAATAATTATTATTATTATTATTATTATTATTATTCAGGTCACTGCCTGGAATCGAACTCGGAATCTTGGGGTTAGTAGCCCGCGCTCCTAACCACTATGCCATATGCCCTCGAGCCTGAATAACAACATCAACAACAACAACAGCAACAACATCAATAATAATAATAATAATAATAATAATAATAATAATAATAATAATAATAATAATAACATCGAAAAATAGGAATGAGAACCCAGATTGGAAATTTCCCCAAGACACCTGAAGAAGGCTGGAGGGTATATCAACCGAAACGTTGTGTTAATATCAAACAAGATGAAGACAAATATCTGTCGAATGTAAATAATGAACATAATTCCTAATCTCTAAAATATGGAACTTAGAATTTCTGTTTCCATTTTAGAAAATTTGTTCTTCTCAGCAAGAACGTAGTTGAGGTCATTTAGAAACCTTAGTGAAGCCTTACGGCAGGAGCATTAGAGTTGAAAGTCATGGGAAGGAATATAACAGATGTTACACGGATGGTTGTCTAACCAAGAAAGAGAAGTCAGATTTGGTGCAATACCTGTCAAGTGGAAGGAGAGGAAAGAGGTAAGGGCAGAGGAATTGAAGAATTAGGGTGGGATGAGAAAAACAGAAAGAGAAAGGAAAGGGACGGTTTGAGGTAAAAGAGGAGGGAAATAGTGAGAAGGCAAAGAAATGTGAGACAGGGGAGGAGAGAGGAACAGAAAAGTGAAAAGAACGAAGAAATTGTGAAGGGGTAAGCCCTAACGCTTCACTTCCACACACACCAGCATAATTTAAGTCGTCCTTCGTCGAAAGACACCTCTTGTTAATGTCTTGTTGTTTATATTTGTAACTGTGTACCATTCTCCGTTTATTTGCGTCCTTGTTTTCGTATGCATTCGAATCAAGTGCTCTTAGCTTAGATGTTCTTGGGGCCGGCCAGAGTGGAGCAGTCTCGAGTGTAACCGGCCGAAACAGCAACGACGATCAGGAACACATGAATATATATAAAATATATATGAATATATATAACTATATATATATGTGTGTGTGTGTGTGTGTGTGTGTGTGTGTGTGTGTGTGTGTGTGTGTGTGTGTGTGTGTGTGTGTGTGTGTGTGTGTGTGTGAGAGAGAGAGAGAGAGAGAGAGAGAGAGAGGGGGACAGAGAGAATAAGTTCAAGTAGAACAATTCAAACTTTTTGTGGGGTCCAAAAAGGTATATTTCTAATAAATATTCATCATATCAAAATGATAGCCTGCTAAAACAAGCAATCAAAATATGAAAATAACAAGTAAAGAGTTTGTTATAGGCATGTATAAGATAACATCTCATATAAAAACACTAATAACAATTAGAAAAATCGAGAAGAGCAGATTATAAAAGTTCAAAAACGGTCGTATGTGGAAATTAAATTTTAATTTGAACTTTTAGCATCTCCACTTTTCTAATTGTTAGTAGTGTTTTATATACGAATTTTTCTTATACATGCCTATAACAAACTCTTTACTATATATATACATATATATGTAGTTTAGAATCAGTAGTTCTTTGACTGCTATTTCTAAATTTTCAGTATGTTGGTGAAGCAACTCATGCTGACCCCTATATATTTATTATATACACACACACATATATATATATATATATATATATATATATATATATATATATATATATATATATATATATATATATATATATACTCATGCGGCGGAGAATAAATATCTCGAATCGTTTAAACAAACACCTTAATGACAGTGTGAAATTCCACCTGACAGAGAAACTCTTTGAGATAAAAAAATAAACTCAAATCCTCCCAAGAAAAAAGAAAGAGAAGAAAGAGAAACCTGGGCAGTCGAAAATATAAAAAGAAATCCTAAAGCTTTCTATACGTTGGCAAAGGAGTCTGCCTCAGCACGCTATATGATAGGGCCCCTATTTGGTAAAAACTACTTGCTAACTGCAGACCTGGGGGAAGATAAGTGAAGCACTAAATAAACAATTCCGAAGTGTTTTCACTTCCCCACTGGAATATATACAAATAAACAAGTCGAAGGAGTTTTGCAATGTAATGAATCTATTCGGAAAAGAGACAACTATCGATTACATCAGCATAACAGAAAGCTTTACGATCCCAGAGGATGTAATATCGGCCATTGATGAGATGGGATCAGAATCAACGACAGGCCCAGATGCACTCTCGGCTGTTCTCTTAAAGACATGCAAAATGTCTCTTGCAAAGCCACTGTAGATACTCTTTCAGAGTTTTCTTGCACGTGGTAAACCTCCTAACATGCTAAAAGAGGGTATAATATGCCCTGTCGATAAAGGAGGGAGCAGAGCAAATGCTAAAAACTACAGGTCCGTCTCTCTTTGACCAGTTAATGAAGCAACAGCTAAACCAGTCAGTTGTAGACGTGGTGTACCTCGAATTTGCCAAGGCCTTCGACAATGTTGATCATGGCATATGTCACAACCTGCGAAACCTTAGTATTACCGGAACTGGGAGAGTGGCTGCATGAATTTCTGAAGGGCAGGAGTCAGACAGTTGTAGCTAATAGTGCTCACTCTGAAGAGACACCAGTTCTCAGCGGAGTCCCACAGGCAACTGTACTGGGGCCGCTACTATTTGTGGTGGCCCTCTCAGACATGCCCGCCGCAGTACAGTCAGACGATCTGACCAGTTATGCTGACGGCATCAATGTATCGCAGGCAGTTAGGAACCCAGAGGACATCATAAAACTGCAGAAAGACCTGAACTAAACTACAAATGGGCTAACAAAAATAGCATGCAGTTCAATGCTATGAAATTTCAGGCACCCCACTATCGGTCCAACACCAGGCTAAAATCGGAATAAATTGGACCGAGGGTAATACGATCCCAGAGTCAGAGTCGGTGTGTGACCTTGGGGTTCACATGAGCAATTATTCAACATTCCATGTGCATATTACCAAGATGGCAATATTGTGCAGGCGAGAAGGCTGGATGGATTCTGGGGACATTCAGAACCAGGAAAAGAGAGGCCCTGCTACTCCTATGGAAGACGTTCGTCCTCAGCTGCTAGGACAACTGATCCCAACTATGTTCTCAAGAGAATGTGAGACAAACTGTGGATCTCGAAGCAATCCAGTGCCAATACACAAAGAAGATTGATTCGATGAAAGAGATGGGCTACTGGGAGAGGCTAAAGGTGCTGAGTTTCTATTCCTTGAAGAGAAGACGAAAGAGATATGCGGTGATATACATTTGGAAGATCTGGGAAGGTTTAGGTCTCTATTTTGGAATTGACAGCTATACCAATCCTCTAACTATGTAGCACTGCATCAGACCAAACATCCCAGATTCCCAATCTAAACTAAGGACACAGTACTGTAATACTCTGGGTTCCAATGGCTCGCAGTTGTTCAACATCCTTCCAGGCAAGATTCCAGATCTACATGGAATTGATGTGGAGGTTATCTATCAGCTTTCTATCTGAGATACTAGATGAACCCACAAAGCGGCAGGAGACGCAGAGAAGAGACACTAGAGCTGAGGTCATGCACCTGCATAACTTCAGCCCTTGGCTGAAACCAGTAAAATATAAGAGATCAATGATATATATATATATATATATATATATATATATATATATATATATATATATATATATATATATATATATACTATATATACATATTTTTATATTTATTATATATGTATATATATATATATATTTATTTACTTATATATATATATATATATATATATATATATATATATATATATATATATATATGTGAGTGTATAAATATAAATATTTATATGTATTTATATGTATATATATATATACATATGATGGGGAAAGGCATTATTTGTTCACTAGCACCCGTTGACAACTGGTGTTGATTTGTTTGTGAGCGGTTCGGTAAATGAGAAATGACAGGATAAGTACGAGACTTTAAAAAATAAGTACTGAGGTTGATTAATTTGACTAAGCCCTTCAGGACGCTGCCCCAGTATAGTCTTAGTCCAAGTAATGGTGTTGACTTATTCGAGTGATACTATTCATAAGAGACAGATGAAATAAGTTCATAAGTTTAATAACAGCCGAGTACTGGCGTCAATTCGTTCGACTAAAAATCTGCGAGGTAATGCCCCAGCATGGCCGCGATCCAATGACTAAATCACGCAGAAGATAAAAGAACAAGTTAATCATTAATTAACACACTGACTGCAAAAATGAAAGCAGACGATACCAACGGCGAAGTTATAATTATCGGTTTAACGCAAAATACGGTCCAATCGAGAGTTTTTTGAAAATCTCAAATTAGGGGCAGGTATTATAAAAACAGACGTGATAATTACACAGATACAATTATAAATAGAAGACAATGTATTGATCGTGTCATTATTTTAGTCTGGTTATTAACAGATCAGGTTATTATAGCAATTACTCGGTCCGAATTGCTCAAAATTATTCAGGGAGTGTGTTATATGTGTGTTAAAAACTGACATGAAATGTATGCCATTATTAAAGAAATTTAAGACGGCGAGCTGGCAGAATCGTTCGCACGCCGGACAAATTGCTTAGCGGCATTTCTTTCGGCTCTTAACATTTTGAGCTGAAATTGCATCGAGATTTACAATGCGGCGTTTTTTTGGTTATATACTCTGATTTCAAATTCCTCTCGGGCCCCCTTTGCTTTAGGCACCAATAAAGTAAGTACCATTTGAGCACAGGGATCGTTGTAATTGACTGGCTCACTGCTGCCGAAATTTCAGGTTTTGCAGGATTCTTCTTCTTCTGCTTCTTCTTCTTCTTCTTCTTCTTCTTCTTCTTATTATTATTATTATTATTATTATTATTATTATTATTATTATTATTATTATTATTATTATTATTATTATTATTATTACTATCATTATTATTATTATTATTATTATTATTATTATTATTATTATTATTATCATTATTATTATTATTATTATTATTATTATTATTATTATTATTATTATTATTATTATTATTATTATTATTATTATTATTATTAGTGTACCCGTGCCGTCAGAAATGACAGCATGAAAATTATACGGAAAATAAAATTAAAATTAAAAGATTACAACCGTTATCTTAGTAATTGCTTCAACACCACGTTTCTAGTGAAAACCCTCACTTCCAAATTTGAAAAAATCATTTCACCTGCGAAATGATTTTTCTGAGTGCCCGCTAACCCTGTTGTATAGGAAAGCCCCTTCAGGCATGTATCATGTAGTAGGATGTACCAGACATGATACTATCAACAGTTTCTAACTAACTTTTCTTTTCAATGATAATCCTTTGCTGTTTATTTCAAGAAGAACTTTTCCCAAGGTCTTATATTGGAATAGAGAATACATTTATGATAGTTAAACTTGTTATAATTCCTTCATTACTATGTGTGTGTATATATATATATATATATATATATATATATATATATATATATATAGTCGATAAAATAAGTACCAGTTAAGCTCTGGAGTCGATGTAATCTACTTAACTCCTTTCACCAAAATTACTACTCTTGTGGCAAAATTTGAAATTATTATTATTATTATTATTATTATTATTATTATTATTATTATTATTATTATTATCATCATTATTATTATTATTATTATCATTATTATTATTATTATTATTATAATTATTATTATTATTATAATTATTATTATTATTATTATTATTATTGTTATTATTATTATTATTATC
Organism: Octopus bimaculoides; assembly: GCF_046866305.1. Lineage (NCBI taxonomy): Eukaryota > Metazoa > Mollusca > Cephalopoda > Octopoda > Octopodidae > Octopus > Octopus bimaculoides. The sequence goes on along the minus strand of NC_142944.1, from coordinate 43,918,684 downwards.
ATTATTATTATTATTATTATTATTATTATTATTATCATCATCATCATTATTATTATTATTATTATTATCATTATTATTAAGGCGGCGAGCTGGCACGAAGACACTGAGCGGCATTTCTTCGGACTTTACGCTCTGGAGGTCAACTTTACTTCTCTTCATCTCGGGGTCAATAAAAGAAGTACCTACTGAGCACTGGTTTCGATGTAGCCCCTACAAACAAAATTTCCAACCTTGTGCCTATAACAGAAAGAAATATTTTTTATAATTTGCCATCTTCAATTTGGTTTACATACTTGTGCTCGCCTATAGTCAAGATAATCCTTTCTACTAAAGGGAAAAAGGCCTCAAATTTGAGAAGGAGAGAGCTAGTCCATTACACTGACCCTAGTGTACAATTTATCGACCCCGAAAGGATAAAAGACAAAGAAGACCTCGGCGAAATTTGAACTCAGAACGTAGTGGCGGGCGAAATACCGCTAAGCATTTCCTCCAGCGTGCTATCGATTGTGCCAGCTCGCTGTCTTACGAATGTTAGATAATGACCCAAAGAGGACGTGAATACAAGCGGCCAAGAGGGGGTTCCTCCGCAGACTGAAAGATCGGTACTCTCGAGAAAATCTTCGTGTTTCATTCTACATTTTAGTGGATCATCAATGAAACATGTTCAGAAGTTTAAATATCTCGGGGCCGTATGCATGAGTGACGAAAAGCAAGAATCTGGATTGGGTACAAGAAGTGCATGTGCTGGTGCAGTAATACGACACCTCCAGTGCTCCTTCCTGAGAAGAGAATAGGGGTTGATAAAAACAATATGAAGGCCACACCTACTGTCTTAAATCCAGTTTAACTGCATTTTCTCACTTTTGATCATGTATGTTGTGTAATGAAAGAATATGTATGATCGAAAATGCAAGCGACCGAAACTGGATTCCTCTCTAGGCTATGTGGTGTAACGTTACACGACAGGGCGCGTAACTCGGAGAAAAGAGTCTCTGCAGGTCGAGGTGGTACTTCTCCGTATGGAGAGTCCATAGCTCCGGTACGACGGACATGTAAATATTATGTCACAGGAAACAATTGCAAGACGGATGCTTCAAGCTGGGCCAGCTGACAAGAGATCTAGAGGTAGAACAAGAACGTGGTGTTTGGATAATATCCAGTGTTTCTGTTGATCATATTTAAGAAAATAGCCGGAAAATGTAATGACAGTTGTTCATGAAAGAATCCTATAAAGGAAACGCTTGAGGACTTTACTCATACAACTCTCCTAGGAAGAATGGGCAGAGAAGATGGATTGATAAATGAAGGCATTTCCTAAGATGTAAACTGCATATAAATGGATATAAATGTATAAAATATATATATTTGGTAGTAAGCATTCCGTTAATTTAAACTGCTGCATTATTTCGATAAGCTAGAATCTAAAAATGAAACATATTTAGAGCTAGTAATCTGACTAAAATATATTATTACCTTATAAAAGAACTTTTAGAAAAGAATGATAGGAAGCTTGCTCCTGAACAACATTATTTCGGGTTCAGTCCCACTACGTAGCACCTTGGCCAGAACCTTCTGCTATAGCCTCGTGAGCCTTGTGAGTGGATTTGATAGACAGAAACAGAGAAACCTGTCGTGTGTGTATATATACATACACACACGCACACACAAACACACAAATACACAAACACACACATATATATATATGCATATACATATATGTATGTATGTATATATATATATATATATATATATATATATATATATATATATATATATATATATATATATATATATATAATATATATATATATAATTGCAGCGTGGAAGGTGTTTATAAGCCATTTAAAATAACACACAAAATCCGTTAGATTCACTTCAACAGAGATGCAGCACAGAATTTTGTCAGTGAACAGGTCGCGGTCTCAAAGCGACGAAAATATTTTGACAAATTAAATTTAAATGTTGAAGTGAATCTAACGGATTTTGTGTGTTATTTTAAATGGCTTATAAACACCTTCCACGCTGCAATTGTTTTCGTTCCAGCACACGATCTCAGATCAGGTCACTTGCTATGCAAGTGCATCTCCGTAATATATATATATATATATATATATATATATATATGAATATGTGTGTATCTGTGTGTCTATAATTATCCCCACATCACAGCTTGATTGCCAATGTTGGCGTGTTTACGTCCCATTAATTTAACCGTTCGGCTAAGTGGGCCTCACTTCGGTCAATTTTACTGTTCAACTATTTGTTGGAAATTGCGAAATGTTAGAGTAGGCGTTATTAAAACAGGCGAGACGTTGCATGATATAGACCGCAAATGCTTCTCATAATAAGTCTGATCTATGTGGATTCAGCAAAATTTCGCAAACAACGGGAACATCAACAACGATAAACACAAAAAGTAATTCCACCTAATATATTGGAGCACACGACTGGGCCCATCAAATCGTAGTGCTGATATTCCATGAATAGAAAAATTTGCTTGAAATCGAAAAATGTTTAAAACTAGTAATCTGACAAAAACGTATTATTGTCTAATTAAACGTCTATTACAAATCAACGCGAAATGTAAATTACGGCGAACATAAGTTATCACTTTGTTGCTTTATACTCATATATGTGTGCGGAAATATTCGTTGTTTTTACAAAATAATATCCATAATACTAGCAGAAAAAAGGTATCATTCCGACTAATTATACTATTTGTTAAAGTATTTGTTGAAAATAACGAAATGAGTGGGTTTGATTAAAACTGGTGATAAAAGTAGCCAGGTGGCTATTTACACATGGTAAAGAGAAATTAGTGAAAACAACAAAACTATATAGTGATAATTCGTAATTAGCAGCAAAAGCAGTATTAATTTGAAATAATATTTTCTATATCTTAACGTAGATCTAGCGTAGGAAACCATAAATTTTGAGTATTCGTCTCGAGAAAGCATTTAGTGTGAACATTTAGAACTAAAAATCGCACAATTGAATGAGAAGCAGGTGGCAAGCGTTCAACAGCGGGCCCTGGGTATTGGTGCATTTTGACTTCTGCTTCTTCGAGCGTCAAATATCCATTTGCGATTGCATACTTAGAAAAAAAAAATTGCTTCTACTAATATAGAAAAACACTGATTAACCAATCCCTGATAAGCTGAGTGAAAATTAGCTCCAAGTAACATTATGTATATCTTAGCGTGAATATATTGTAGACTACTGTAGAACTGCGACATTTGTCTTCTGATAACTTCTCATACGGACGTGCAATTATCAAGCGATGGTACAGGGTAAGTACAATCACAAAGATACACACACGTACACACACAAATATGTGTGTGTGTGTGTGTTTGTGTGTGTGTGTGTGTGTGTGTGTGTGTGCGCGTGTGTCAAATGGATGTGTTATAATATTACTCCGCACATACAATAACAGCTGTATCAACAATCCAGCATACCTCCAGCATAAGCTGCCCCACGGATATCACTATGGTTTCGACACCTGGGCAGTACCATTCAATCCGTTGCTGCCAACAGCACTAAAATAAGTGTTGTTTGGGAACAAACATACTATATATATCGCCACATTCATTCAATCTTAATTCTAGGAAGGATTAAACACTAACTTTATTAATTAAACTACAACAAAGAAACACATTTACCCTTTGTACAACAGTATCGGTAAATAAATTCAATAAGTAAACCAATAACTAACTCCTAAATTATGTACCAATAGCGACCAATCCTATATATATATACACGATGGCTTCTTTTCTTTGAGTTTCCGTCAGCAATATCGACTCACTACTAGTTTATGATCGACCCAGAGCTATAAAAGAAGGCACTTGCCCACCAAGGTACCACGCATTGGAACTGACTCGGAACTATATGTTTGAGAAAAATTAGAATATTAGGGTCAAGTAAGAGGTCTCTATAGAAACGAACCATTTGATCGGTTAGCTGGAAAAAGATGAGATTGATAGCTAGATAGATAGCTAGATATTCCAAATATTTCTTTCTTTTTATATTAAATCTTGCTTTTCTATGCCTTAAAACAATAATAAATACTGAATAAATTCATTTTATCAAGATACGCTGCCGAAAATTTAACTGTCAATTTTCCTGCTAAATTTCCGTAACTCAGTGGTTCGACAAAAGTGGCCAATATACTAAGTAGCAGCCATACAAAATAATCTGTGAGTTCGACTAAAAACTCTTTAAGGCGGTGCGCATGTATGCCTGAATTCCAACGAATGAAACACGTTAACGATAGAAGATGAAAACAAGGTTCGATTCAACTACGACCTTTAAAGGCAGGACACTGTCGCCGCAGTCCAATAAATGAAATAAGTAAAAGGTGAGTGCGGATGATGATTTCTTGGAGCTGTTTATTCGAAAAAGTCAACATCAGTACTTATCTTTTATCGTTTACTTGGTTAAGTCACTGGACTATGTCCATGCTGGGGCAACGCCTCGAAAGAGCTTAGTCGAATGACTACTTCATCATTTTTATACTGATCCTTTTATATGTGTGCGTTCATATTTACATATATGACTGTGTGGTTTAAAACTAGCTTTTCTGCAACGTGGTTTCCTTTTCAGTCCCACCGCTAGGTTCCCTGGACAAGGGATTTCTAGTATATGCTAGAGTCGATGAAATAATTTTGAATGGATTTGCCATACGAAATTTTAAAAAATCATTGTGTGTATGCACGTGTGCACACGTATGCATTGTGCCTGTGTGTATGCATGTGTACGTGCGTGTGTATGCGTGTATACATGTGCGCGTGTGTATGCATGTACACATGTGCGTGTGTGTGTGTGTGTACGTATGCGTGCATACGTGTGTGTTCGTATGTGTGCGTATGTGTGTGTGTGTGTATCTTTTATGCTTCTGTCATTGAGCTACAGTCCTGCTGGGGCACAACTTTGAACGATTTCGTCGGACTAATCGAATCCGGAAATAATTAATCACAGCTGGTAATTAGTATATTCCCTCTTCTGCCGAACCCCTATATTTACATGATGCAATCAAACCAATACCAGTTGTCAAATGGTGGTAGGGAACAAACGCAAACAGGAAATGAAAGGTACGTGCACGCACACACACATATACACACACACACATACACACACACGCACACATACACATACGCGCACGCACATGCCACTTTCTTCAGTTTCCGCATGCTAAATGCACTCACAAGGCATTTATCATCTTGAGGCCTTATTAAAGGATACTTGCCAAATATCATACGCAATGGGACTCAACTAAAAATGAAACGGTTGGGAAGCACACAAGGACGCCTGCGCCTATATATATATATATATATATACAGAGAGAGAGAGAGAGAGAGAGAGAGAGAGAGAGAGACAGAGAGACAGAGAGAGACAGAGAGAGACAGAGAGAGAGAGAGAGAAAGAGAGAGATTTGCATAGTTATCATAAAGCATTATCGCAAGCATATGAACGTTTTAGGCAGTTTTCAGAGCAAAAACAATGCAACTTAGAAATTAAAAATCAGATAATAACATGTTGCCTCCTTAAATTTGCTAATGAAGACGTTGTAATCCTGAAATATTGAAATACCAGGTAATAGTACTAACCATCTGCAAATATTTTTAATTAACTAATATATACTCTTTTACTCTTTTACTTGTTTCAGTCATTTGACTGCGGCCATGCTGGAGCACCGCCTTTAGTCGAGCAAATCGACCCCAGGAATTATTCTTTGGAAGCCTAGTACTTATTCTATCGGTCTCTTATGCCGAACCGCTAGGTTACGGGGACGTAAACACACCAGCATCGGTTGTCAAGCGATGTAGGGGGACAAACACAGACACAAACATATACACACATATATATATATACATATATACGACGGGCTTCTTTCAGTTTCTGTCTACCAAATCCACTCACAAGGCTTTGGTCGGCCCGAGGCTATAGTAGAAGACACTTGCCCAAGATGCCACGCAGTGGGAATGAACCCGGAACCATGTGGTTGGTAAGCAAGCTACTTACCACACAGCCACTTCTGCGCCTTGTATATATATATATATATATATATATATATATATATATATATATATATATATATATATATATATATATATATATATATATATATATATATATATATATATATATATATATATATATATATATATATATATATATATATATATATATATATATATATATATATATATATATATATATATATATATATATATATATATATATATATATATATATATATAAATAAGTGATTTAAATTCTCAATCGCAGAATAATGCTAATAATATAGCCTGAACAGGATAAACTATCCCTATTTTGCAGAGAAAATTGTAGGTGGCTAGATGTGGACTCGAACTCACAACCCCGTGATTACATGTCACGATGCTTTAAAATCACTTCTTTAACTTTCTAAAAGACATCTGAACGCTTCTAAAAGCAAACTTCGTTTGTTTATTTACGTTTGTCGTAATTTGAATTTAATATATATATATATATATATATATATATATATATACATACATACATACATACATACATACATACATACATACATACATGTATATGTATGTAGGTATGTGTGTGTGTATGTCGTTGCTAGCCACAAAGGAATTTATAAACTTGAGGAGAACATGAAGAAGTTATTTTGGGGAATTGGATCTTGTGGCAGATGATTGCTATAAATAATACCATGTGAATATTGGGTCGAAAATGCCGTTTGGGGGGAGAAAATGATGGGGAATAAGGATGACCATCACTGGCTAGTCTAGAGTTATAGAAACCAAACAGTTTAGAAGTATGATTCTTAAAACACAGCCACGACAGCGCGTGTACATATATGTGTGTGTATATATATATATATATATATATATATATATATATATATATATATATATATATATCTGCACACACTCACATACACACGTGATTGTGTGTGTACGTGTGTATGTATATATACGTAAGCATATATGTATACATGTATTATGCATATGTATGTATACATATATATATATATATATATATATATATATATATATATATATATATATATATATATATATATGAACACACAAACGCACACGCACACGAAATGAAACATTAACTTATATACGGGCATCAAAATTTGATAGCGCAAATTGGAAAGTTGGGCGCCTAAAATGCTATGCAGCAACATCAAACGCCACACAACCCTAACCCAGAGAAGAAAAACTAACTTAATTATTTAAATAGCTTAAATGTCAATTTATCCAATATATACAGACAATAACAATATGGCGATATGCTGTTCAAAATATCAATATACATTAATGAAATTGAAGATATATTTATATTATATTCTATATTATATTATTATATACATACATATATATATATATATATATATGATAGATAACTTGTATATATATGTGTGTGTATATATAATACATAATACATATGCATATAGTATATGTATATATAGTACGTATGTGTATCTTTTATATATGTAAATATCTTGAATATATATGTATATATATTATATATATGTATATATATTATATATATGTATATATATCATATATATGTATATATATGATATATATGTATATATACGATATGTATTCTTTGATTCTTTTTTTGTTGTTACAGTCATTTGACTGTCGCCATGCTGGAGCAACGCGTTAAGTAGAACAAATCGACTCCCGGACATATTCTTTGTAAGCCTAGTATTTATTCTATCTGTCTCGTGTGCCGACCTGCCAAGTTACGGGGACGTAAACACATCAACATCGGTTATCAAGCGATGGTTGGGGTGGATAAACAGACACACACGCACGCACACGTACACACACAAACACGCACACAGAGACACACACACACACAGACACATGCACTTATACACACACAAACACACACACACAAACACACACACAAACACACACACACACACATACACACGCCCCCCCCATATATATAAATACATATATACGACGGGTTTCTATCAGTTTCTGTCTACCAAATCGACTCATAAGTCTTTGGTCGTCCCGAGGTTATAGTAGAAGATACTTGCTCAAGGTGCCACGCAGTGGAACTGAACCCGGAACCATTTGGTTGGTAAGCAAGCTACTTACCACAGAGTCACTCCTGCGCCTGTGTATATATTATATGCATGTCTGTGTGTTTGTGTGTGTGTGTGTGTGTGCATACATATATGTGTGTGTGTGTGTGTGTATATATATATATATATATATATATATATATATATATATATATACTATATATATGTATATATGTTTGTGATAGATATGTATGTGTGCATATATGTGTTATTTCTTTACTACCCACAAGGGGCTACACACAGAGCGGACAAACAAGGACAGACAAAGGGATTAAATCGATGATATCGACCCCAGTGCGTAACTGGTACTTAATTCATCGACCCCGAAAGGATGAAAGGCAAAGTCGACCTCGGCGGAAATTGAACTCAGAACGTAGCGGCAGACGAAATACCGCTAAGCATTTCGCCCGGCGTGCTAACGTTTCTGCCAGCTCGCCGCCTTTTATGTGTGCATATATGCGTGTGTGTGTGTGTGAGTGTGTGTGTGTGTGTGTGTGAGTGTGTGTGTGTGTGTGTGTGTGTGTGCATGTGTGTGTGTGTGCATGTGTATGTGTGTCTGTCTGTCTGCTTGCCTGTCTGTCTATAAGTTGTGTTGAATCTACCCCATAGCTTGACAGATGAAATTATTCTGCATAACTCCCTGTAACTAACATGTTCAGAAAAATTGTACAGAGATCGATTCGTCAGGCTTAAATCCATAGAAGTCAATGTCGCAGTATGGCTGCAATTCAGTGCCTGCAATAAGTCAAAGGTAAAGAATGAGCCTAGGTAAACACCATCACATTCCATCGGCTTAAACCTTTCAAGGTTTCGATTAACTGCTAAGAAAAACCTTGTTGTTACTCTGATATTTCGTTTTCGTTCTTTCCGTAGATTCCAATCTCATGTTTATAAACTGAACATTCTCTTTACAGTGTCGTGCATGTACGAGTATGCATGTGTATGCACATACAAATAGTGCTGATTTGTTTCATTGATATACAAATATTATATATGTAGTAAACCACGACTATTCCTCGATGAGCTGTTTATA
>NC_142944.1:43892044-43904544 GCF_046866305.1 Octopus bimaculoides | reverse complement strand
TCAAAACATCAAATTAAAACCAGGACTTGAATTCGAAGTAATACATCCACAAGACACAATGAATAATACTTTGGAGAAGCTAAAAGAAGTGAGGCACTAATCCCTGGAGAGAAGACACGGAAGATATGTTGTGATATGGAAGGACCTGGAAGGTGTAGCTCCCAACTTTGTCACTGGAAGCTATACCAACCGCCGAACTGGACAGCACAACAGTATACAAGAGATCTTATTCTCTCCATGCAAAATAAGGACCCGGTACTGTAACGGCTTGGGTTTCAAAGGACCAGCTCATTTCAAAACCCTCTTAAACATCTGCAGAGATCTGCGAGGTGTGGATGTAAATGATTCCAAAGAATGTTTGGAGAAATTTTTATCTGAGATACCAGAAAATCCAACAATTACGGAAACACAAAGCAAGAAACGCAAAGCAGAGAAACTCTGTCTAAACTCGCTACTTCACCAGAAAGAGTTCCGGAAATAAAATCAAGAAGTTTGAAATAAAAAACCCATAACCCATAAGCAGTGCACCATCATGGCCGCAGCATTTAGCTGAAACCAGCAAAAGCGAAAAAGCAAGAAGTATATATGTTATACATATATTTACATATATATAAATATATGTCTGTGTGTATGTATGTGTGCGTGCGTGTGCGTATATATATGTGTGCGTGTGTGTGTGTATGTATGTGTGTGTTTGTGTATATATATATATATATATATATATATATATATATATATATATATATATACTATTATCATCATTATAATAACCACCACCAATACCATCCTCACAATCTCCATCACCACCACCACCACTACCATCACCTTCATTGCTAATGGTGTAAAGTGCTCTACCCAAATAGATGTCATGCCCCGATGTCTACTTTAACAACCAACGATAATGGGTTTAATTAAATCTGCTATAATTGTTCAATTATGTCGACAATCATAGCATTATAATGCTCTATCTATTAATTATAAGAGACGATCATCCAGTATCATCATCATCAGCAGCAACAACAACAACAACGCGGCGAGCTGGAAGGATTGTAAGTACGTTGGACAAAATGCTTTGCCATATTTCATTTGACTCTACGTTCTGAGTTCAAATTCCGCCGACGTCGGCTTCGGCTTCCATCTTTTCCAGGTAGATAACATAGGTATCAGTCAAGTACTGATGTCGATCTAATCTACTTGCCTCCTCCCCCAAAATTTCAGGCCTTGTGTCAATAATAGAAGGGGTTATTATAACAGGGAAGCGAGGTGACAGAATCGTTAGCATGCCAGAGTGCTTAACGGCATTTCCTCCAGCTTTATGTTCTGAGTTCAAATGCCACCGAGGGTCAGCCTTGTCGTTTATCCTTTCGATATCAATAAAATTAAGTAACAAACAAGTACTGAGGTCTGTGAAATCGACTTGTCCCTTCCCCTCAAACTTTTGGGTCACAAACCCTACAACGGATCGGCGTTGTAATCTCAGTCTCTTATACGTCATAGAAACAACGTAACCGACTTCATGAGTCCTGAGAGTTCGAGAAAAAAAAATCAAGGGTATTGAAAAGAAGAGGTGCATGGCTAGGATATGGATCATTATCATATTTAAATGAAGAAACCGAGTTTGATGAACTACATGATCATGATAAAAACTAATTTAACAAATTGCCGTGAACAGTTCACTATGTTAGAATTGAATGCTGATTGCTTATCGATTAAGCATACTATTCAGCTGATATATGACATACACAAAAACTTGACATTCCTCATAGAAGTTCCGAGAGTTAGTTACCCCAAGACAGGAGAGATCAAAATGAAAGTAAATCAGCATAAAATTCTAACAGCACTTAGGTTGTGCGGTAATAAATACTAAACAGGTAGAGATTTAAATTAATTGATGTTGGGTAATTAAATCTCTGGTATTGGATTAGTTTAATATGATGTCGTGCACAACAATCTCGAACGTATAGAGAGCTAAGTTACGTTGACGAAATTTCCAAAGTGGGACTAGATGCAATTTCGTTTTCATTTGTCTAATTGTTACTTAGAAATACAAGTGCGTTAATAAGTATATTACGTCATTAATGTAATTTATAGATATATTTTTCTCTTTAGATTGGAACGCGGGTTCGAAATAGCAGACAGAGATCGATATGAATTGATTAAATTAATAACAAATATAATAAGAAATGAATATGCAGATATCACTAATCAGATAGGCCAAGGAGGACGGCCTCTACGGTGTCGATAGATCTGCGAGAATTGGCGTACAAATGTCCCTGAAATCAAATAGTAAAGTCTTAGAAAAGGACACGTTGGAGTTCCTTGCACGTAAGAGTAAAGACGGAATGGTCGTGGCTGGAATAGTTTTTAATAATAGATCTCCTGGGTCAGGTCTAGCCCAGGGTCAACCAGCAACCACAATTAGAAATAATATGTTGAAAGCCTGAGTATGACTTTGAATTGTATCTGGTAACGGTCCCTGCTTCGAGAGTTCTATATTAAAAGTACCACCTAAAAGAATTTGTTAAGTCAAGTTTTGTGAGATCATGTTTTGTGAGATCAATTAGGAAGTTATCGTTGACTGAGATATGTCCAGGTGTTGCTGGCTTGTTAGGTACTCCATGAAAATATTGTCCAGATATCGTTCGAAGGTGATGAGATCCTGTTCTTCTTTGCTTTGTTTTGGGATAATGTTAAAACAAACAGAAACTGTTGAGGAAAAATAATTTTATCGTATTTTATTTGTGTTGTGAGTTTGAATTATATAGACAGCGTATAACACATAGCCCCAGCCTTGGACGAATTCTGAAATGGATCCTAACGTCTTTTGGGCAATGCTGCAGGTATATTGCCCACAGTATACAAATCATATAGCAATAACGGCGGCATTGGGAATAATAAAATTCAAGTGCTTTTTGATTAAAGACCCATATTTTTAGTACATAAATCATCAATGAAAATATCTATGAGACATAATAATTATGGTTGGTACTGTCAGGCTCCCAGCAGTAGGTTTAATAGAATGTCACAGAATTATTTTTAGAAAATGACCACTCACATACACTTAGACGGGCACAGGGAAGATGTGATACTTCAGCTCATTAACTAATCACTTAATAGAAGATAATTCCATACAAATCCCACATCTTGATTTTATGTACCAGGCTAATACAAGTCTGAAGGACAGGAGAGTGGTACTGGCTCTTCATAAACCATGTCCACTTCACTATAATGATTTTTATTGTGCAGGTTGTTCGACAAACGAAGACACCAGCACCTACAGTACCACTCTTTCTTCATAAGTCCAGTGGCGATAGGAAAGGAGGTAGCGGGGACAGGGAGAAGATGCTACTGGAAGACTTCGGCTTTCACCCTGCACACAGGCTGCCATATAGTGCTGGTCGTTTACCACAGTTCAACAAAGTGCAGCTGTCTTACTGAACTTCCATTCGTCGAACCAACGAGACAGTTCATCATAAATATTTATACATATCCTTGTTTTAATGTAAGGCATTTTTAAAATGGTTATATCAGATTAGTTCTAACTTGGCCAATTTTGTCACAAATCAGTAAATATTCTGTTTATGGATTCTGTGTCCGAAAAAGTACTTCTTGGCTTAGATCATAACGTCTGAGTATTCCTCAATGAGCAGACAATATCAAATCGAAAGACAGGCGTTCTGAGCGAGTTCCTGTACTTTCAGCATACAAGTTTTTTTGAGTTTTTCTGAGAAAAACCTCACTGCTAATGTCTTTCCACAATTTAACTGTGAATAGACACCGCATTAAATTTGAAAGTATATTCCACATCGTCGTGTAGTTAAGGTGTTTCACGATGCAAAACTGAAGCTTCGATCCTCGAATCTGCGGTGTGTTGTGTTCTTGATTAAAACTCTTCATGTCACTTTGTTCCTGTTAACAGCTGTAAATGAGCAAACCTGCCTTCGACTGGCGTCCAGTTCAGAGGTGTATGTTGTGATCTGTTTCACATTTACGTCATGGAAACCAAGTAACCAGCCTTAAAAGTCCTAGAACCCAAGACGATAATGTCCAGTTGTTGATGATAGCAATGATGTTCTGTTCTGCTTCTAGAAACGATTTAGGGAAACATGGAAAACGAAACAGGTGAACTGATTTTCGAGCTAAAAATAGAAGGACTTTAGTTGTAACATTGTGTCACAGAAAAATATCTAAAAAAAAGTCCTGTATGTTAAAAAATCTGTTTGGAAGTTGGTTTATGATTGAGTTTGTAGCAGCTGATCTTCCTCGAGTGTATCTTTGAAAGGTTGGCTTGTCCGGTATTATCATTAGGAGCTTGTTCTTTTTTTTTTCTGATGTTTCGGTGGAGTTTCTTTTCATATTTCGGATTTCTTTAGATAGTGATTTCTTTAGATAGTGAACTGATTTACTTAAAACATCAGGAAATTTAAATCTGCTAAAACATTTATAATGTATTCACAAACGTAGAATGGCAAGGCCATAATATTTTATCTCAGGGAAAATGTAAGAGGATTATAGTAAAAAGTCAGGTTCTCGTGTAGGACAGTGGCGAAGAACAGCTAAACTGAAACATTTTTGTTCCTATATTGAAATGTGCAAATAATATATTTGTACAAAAAGATTAACTTTAAACCTCTCCACCTGTTTCAGTGATGTTCTACTAATATGCTTTGGGAAGACTTTCAGGAGAGGACCAATTTCTCAATCTTCGCAACTCTAATTCCCAGTCCTACCTTGCAGAACTCGACGGTGAACCACTGTACTTTGCATTTTAGTGAAACGTCACTGACACAAACGAATTTTAAATATCACGGGGCCGCATTTAGAGTGATGGATGGCAGGAGGCAGAATTGGATACTAGAACTACTGGTACTCTTACAGTAATGTACCAACACCATCATTTGATCTACGAAAGAGGAGAGGTAAGTATAAAATCAAACTCGCTACTTTGAGTTCCGTTTTCGTGCCTATACTCACGTATGGCCATGGATATTAAGCACTGATTGAAAGCGTATGATTTTGCATACAAGTGGTCGAATGAGAGGGTTCTTCCGAAAGATATAGGGTAGCGTAGTTCGGTAATCAGAAAGTATCATCGGATCAAGAAACTATTCCTCCGCATTGAGAGGTCACAGTTCCGAGATTGCGGACACTCCATTATAAAGAAGCACTAACAAAACGTCTAAAGCAAAAAGCATCGGAAGTTTAGGACAAACTTATGAAAACGCTACGGACACAAGCAAAGGGTTAACATTTTGCCTGTTTTATGTATCCCTTGTGAAATTCGGGGCATATTTTCCTAGCTGCCATACATCATACATGACACACATACACAATTTTTTTTCCAAGGTTGAAATCATAGCTTGATGGACGTGTAAAATCTATGAATGTCCTAAGTATTACTTGTGATGCGTATGACATATTTCCCTGGGGTCCATATATGATACCTGATACACTTTCCCAATTATTTTCAACCACCCGAGTAACTTGGAAATTATAAAGGAATGCTATACATTACTCAGAACGTCTAAAACAAGGGCTAACTAAAAGTCTGAACACAAGCTTGGACATTTAGGACAATCTTATCTAAATACTTTGAACAGGCAAAGGCTTAAGGCAAACGGTGGTTAGAAAAATACATCTACATATTGGATTAATATCTCTTAGATTTCCATAATATATTAACTATTAGCTCTGGTTCCTCTGTAGATGCTACGAAATAACATTCTTACATGTCCTGACTATAATTTCCTTCTACATTCGTTCACATAATCTTGAAAGCATCTATTTATCTTTCAACACTTGCTATAAAATCACAGCAGTCTTCTATACACTCACCAATATTCTAGTCATTATACAACTTTCATCCATGCAATTTCCATTCCGAAAAATTCCAGAAATCTTCGCTCTATGTATTCAATTTATATATTTCTATAAAGACCTCGTGATGTCACCTAACCAAAAATATTCTGAATAATAAATAGCATTTTTCTTACAACATTAGAACAGTTAATAGCTTTCATCTCCTATATTTATTCGTAAGTACATACATACATACATACATACATACATACGTACCGACGTACATACATACGTATGTACCGTGTACGACGTACACTTATGTATATGTATGTACGTGTGCATGTATGTATGTGTGTTTGTATTTACGGGCTTCCACACAGTTTCCGACTGCTAAATCCACTCTCAAAGCTTTGATCGACCAGGGACTGCTGTAGAAGATATTTACCGTAGATGCCGCAGTGGTGTTGAGCCAAAAACCATGCATTGCACGCTTTCACCAGTTCATATATTTTTTATAAAGGCCTATAAAAAGAGTAACTCATTTATTATTCGTTTCGATAAACCTTAAAACTACGGGGATGCAAGCAAACCATTACCGGTTGTCATACGTGTTTAACACACACATACACACATACCCACTATATATGGGTCCAGTGATCGCTATTTTACCCTCGTTCTGATCTAACGACACTCCATGTTTGTTTTCGTTCGGTTTCTTGGAGAGGGGAGGCTGGTATGAATGGGCGAATGCTGGTCTTCTATAAACAACCTTGCCCGGACTTGTACCTCGGAGGGTAACTTTTTAAATGCAATCCCATAGTCATTCCTGACCGAAGGGGGTCACAACTCAACTCACATATATAATATATATATATTATATATATAATATATATTATATATATATACAATATATATTGTATGTATATATATGTATTTATAAATCGGGGTGAACCAGGGGACATCCTGAATCCTATATCTGTTGTTAGGCTTATTTGATCGATCGTGTTGTACAGGATGGGAACAAGCAGTTGAATTATTGTCACGTGTGTCTATGAGTTTTCGTTGGCAGTTCATTGATATGACCAATTCTTTCTGGACTGTATTCCTTATCTGAGTGAGGATTGAGTAGAGAGGGATTGGCTTCCAAGATCTGACCTCAAACACAGTGACATGAACATTTTATGAGAAAACTTCTTCACATAAAGAAAATGATGCTCCTACCACTTGAAACTGGGTCCATTGAAGCAAATTGCTAAAGCAATTTCAAATGAAAGAGACTGTTTCAAGTCCCTCATATTGGCATTTCATGGTCTGTCATTTGAAAAATTCAAGGCTGGTGTATTTCATAGTCCACAGATTCGGCAGCTTATCAAACGTTTCATCGGAACAATATCAGAACGCGAAAAGAATGCTTGATTGTCAAAGAAATTGGTTATCTAGAACTTTTTTGGAAACAAACGAGTAAAGAACAATATCTAAATTGTCCAGAAGGTACTGGAGAGTTACAAAACACTCGGACTCGGTGGCAAAATGAGCATCAAGTTCCGTTTTTTGCATAGCCATTTTGCAAATATCCTGGAAAACCATGGTGAGGTCAGCTACAAGCAAAGTGAATGATTCCATGAAGTTGTAAACGTCATGGACGTACAATGTCAAGGCAGATGTAAATATGGTGGCTAACTACTGACAGAGCATAAACTGAACTTCTTCAAAGATTTAGCACTCCGGGAAAAGCTATAAGCATAGATTTATGCCTAAACTACCTACACACAGTTTGACTTAGATAACAATATCCTTTGTATGAACAAAATCGACTTGTACAAACATTACAGTCGAGCAGTGTTTTATCATTTTCCATTGTGTGTAAATTTTAAAATCATTTTATAAAATAAGCACAAATTTGTTAGCTGCAGTATTTTTATGGTTTTTGAGACTAAGAGAGGGTGTGCAGTTGAAGTGATACAGAAAAACTGGGTTCATTTACGGATCCAGAGGTCAAAAATTAGTACAAGTGTCAGATGTATTTCAACAAAAATTGTGTTCATCATTGTAATGCGTACATACACACACACACACACACACACACACACACATATATATATATATACATACGTTATATATATATATATGTGTGTCTCACCTTGCTAACTATCAGCCAGCAAGGTGAGACACACATAAGAAAGAAGGAAACAAAGGACCACTGATGAGGTCACAGAAGTGTGACGAAAGAACTCTGGCCGAAATAAGATTAAGATTAAGATTAATGTAATATAAAGCTGAAAAAAAAAAAAAAAAAAAAATTAACACCAAATATACAGTGCGTGTGTTTTTATTGGCTAAACTGGCAATATGACCATCCCCAAGTACAACAACATCTGTTTCAACACACGATTTCACATAAAAAATCTTGCAAAACAAATATATATATATATATATATATATATATATATATCTTCAAACCTATTCACACAGACTCACGCAGACACACACACACACACACACACACACACACACACACATATATATATACATATATATACACACACACACATATATATATATGTGTGTGTGTGTGTGTATGTGCGTGTGTGTGCAGGTACATATATATATAGAGGTATATATATATATATATATATATATATATATATATATATATATATATATATATATATATATATATATATATATATGTATATATATATATATATATATATATATATATATATATATATATATATTATGTTCCACTTATTTCAGTTTATTGGACTGCGGCCATGCTACGTTATTCCCTTGAAGAGTTTACTCGAACAAATTAACTCCATGCTTATTCTTTCTGACGCTTTTTGTTGAACCGATAATTTACGGTAACATAAACAAACTGAACCAGTTAGTTTATCAAGCGATAGTGCCGCCAAGCACAAACACAAAGACAGATACACGCACGCACACATATACGCACACACACACACACACACACAAACACAAATGTGCCTTGCATACATACGTGTGTGTGAGTGTGTATGTGTGAGACATTTTTATTTCAGCCTTCCAAGTTCACTCAGATCGGGCCGGGTATATAGTAGGAAACTCATGTAACATGTGCCGCACGATGGCACTGAAAACAAGTCCGCAGTTTTGGAAGGCAAATGTCTGAACACAATGATACGATTGCACCAACGTATAACTGTGCGTTTGTGTGTTTGCATCATGTATGACTCTGTGTGTGCGTGTATGTGTGTGCCTGTTTGTGTGCGTAAATAGATAAGAATACATGCGTACATATGAAAACATATATATGAGCATGTGTATGCATGTTTAAATATATATACACACTTTCATGTATATCTATATATACATGCATGTATATATACATGGATATATATATATATATACATATACACGCTCATATATATATGTGTGTGTTTGTTTATAAATGCATACATATATATATATATATATATATATATATATATATATATATATATATATATATACACGCACACGCGCACTCACACGTGTGCATATATATGTCTGTATGTGTGTTTTGTTTATGTGATTTAAAGGTGACGTATGGTAAAAAGCAGCCAGAACAACACGCTAAGTGTAGGTAGGTCACACAAGTCCTTTTAACAAACACACCAGCGTTTCATATCGATTTATCAGAACCGCTTTCAATATTCTTTTCATTCTCTATAAACTTCTAATGGTATCGATCTTTTCGATTTCTCCTCTCCTTCTCTCTCGTTCTTTCTTTCTTCCTTTTTTTCTATTTTTGTGTTTTTGGTATATATATGTGCGTGTGTGGGTATGTGTGTGTATGTGCGTGTGTTTATGCACGAGAATGTTTTTTACTAATATGGGAATCGGGTATGATTGATTGATTCGATAAAGCCATGTCTATCGATCGGGGTTCACATTACGATGATAGTGGTGGAGAGGTGATAGTGGTAGTGGTGGTTGTGATGCTGGTCGTAAGGAAAAGGGCGGCGGTGGTGGTGGTGGTGGTGATCGTAGTGGGGTGATGATGATGATGATGATGATGATGATGATGATGATGATGATGACGTGTATGATGGTGGAAGTGGTGATGACGATGGTGTTGTTGGTGGTGATGGTGAAGGCGGTAGTGATGATGGCTATGGTGGTGACGATGGAGATTACGATTTTGATGATGGTGATGACGATAATGATGGTAGTGGTGGTGATGATAATTTGTATGCTGATGGTAGTGATGTTCATAAAGCAGAGGACAGCTATGTTTGGGATTATGAAATCGTCATCACGACTACTACCGTAAAAATGATATGGGTTATGGGTGTTGGAAGGTTTGGGGTTAAAAAGTACAAAACAAAATAAAGACTTACAAAAGCATCAGTATTAGTAATACAGCTGAGGTAGAAGTTGTATTAGCAATAGCATTTGTAGCGGTAGAATAGCAACACCAGTAGCAGTAGATACAGCAACAACTGCATTATTATTATTATTATTTTATGTTTGACTTTTGCTTTGCATTTGTACAAGTTGGAGCCAAGTCTCACCCAGAGACCTCAAGAGACAACATTATTATTATTATTATTATTATTATTATTATTATTATTATTATTATTATTATTATTATTATTATTATTTTTGTTGTTGTTGTTGTTGTTGTTGTTGTTGTTGTTACTGTTTATTGGTAAACTGGCAGAATCATGAACACGCCAGGCAAAATGCTTAGTGGCATTTCGTAAGTCTTTACGTTCTACGTTCAAATTCCGCTTCGGTCGAATTTACCTTTATATCATTTCAATGTCGATAAGATAACTATCAGCTGAGCTCTGGGGTCAATGTAATTGACTTACTCTTTCACCTGGACTTCTTGACTTTATGCCAAAATTTGAAAGTTTCATTATTATTATTATTATTATTATTATTATTATTATTATTATTATTATTATTATTATTATTATTATTAAACTAGTTGGAACGATAACACACCGGTCAAAATGCTTAGCATTATTTCGTCCGACTCAGCATCCTGAATTTAAATTCTGCCGAGGTAGACTTAGCCTTCCATCCTTTTGCTATCGATGAAAATAAGTACTTTCTTAACACTGGGGAGAAGTTGCAATCTACTACACTACGCCCCCAAAACTTCAGGCCTTGTACATATTCTAGGTGATTATTATTACTATTATTATTATTATTATTATTATTATTATTATTATTATTATTATTATTATTATTATTATTATTATCATTGAAGGAGTAGTGGTAGTAGTAACACTAAGAGCAGAACAGCGGAATTATTATTCTTACTAATATTTTTATTAGGGCAGTTGTAGTGTAATGCTAGAAGTAACGGTAGCAGTAATGATGGTAGTAGTAGTAGTAGTAGTAGTAGTAGTAGTAGTAGTAGTAGTAGTAGTAGTATCAGACGAAGAATGAGACGCAATTGGTGCAATGTCATGAAAGTGAACAATTTTTGCCATGAGTTGTTTGATGTGGTTCTTGATATTCCAGGCGGATATATATATGTGTGTGTGTGTGTGTGTGTGTGTGTGTGTGTGTGTGTGTGTGTGCGTGTGTGTGTGTGTGTAATTACAATCATTCATTCTTATTTGGAGGTACATACAATACGATTATACATATATATGTGTATATACATATATATATATATATATATATATATATATATATATATATATATATATATATATATATATATACATATATATACATATACAAAGAGAGAGAGAGAGAGAGAGAGAGAGGGGGGGGGAGATTTACAAGAATGCCAATATGCTTACTTTGCTATATATATATATATATATATATATATATATATATATATATATATATATATATATATGTATGTATGTATGTATGTATGTATTTGTATATACACATACACACATACATATATATATCAAAGATTTAGATTAAAAATTGAATGTGGTACTTATGTTTAGGCACCAGAATATAGTTTGGTATTATCCAAAAACAATTCCAAAAATAAGGTGATCAAAAATCAAAAAAAGCAACACGGATTTTAAAGATTATTGCAGTACGCACGTTTCATATGCTGAGACCATGCATAGTGTTTTATAACACGTCTGATGTCCCAGTATAATCAGAAACTGTCCACATAGTAAAACTTACTTAAAATGGGATGACGGAAAAAGCGAGAAAAGGCGAGAAGGAAGTACATACAAAGTACAAGGTTGAAAAATCGGAAAACGAAAAAGAATTCAGAAAAGGCAAAAGGTGTATAAGAGTTATTCCCCTTTTACCATAAATTATAAGGTTGAAAAGACAGCGTCTTAGAGCCAATTGTACAGTTATTCACTTATGTGAGCGGGGCACTTTCAGATTCATCAGCAGAAACTTAGACATATGCTTACAACCGTTGAAAATATCGGATCTAGAGTTCAGCAATGAGTTAGGGCTCTTAGATCTGAAAAGGATTTGAGTTCTTTCAGATATGCATAGCTTACATATTCTTAGTCATTGAACATATGGTGTGGATTTTTCGACTATTATCTACTCTGTCGTATGTGATGTGGCGTTCGATTTCAAACCCCATACGTTGCTAGCCAACTCAGTAGCTTTACTTTTGTTCCTGTGTTGGCAGGAAGATATGTGATGAGCATAACAATTTTTGAATTTTCTTTCACATAATCCAGTATAGCTCTCCTTAGCGGTTGTGTTATTCTTTAGCG
>NC_142944.1:43879544-43887044 GCF_046866305.1 Octopus bimaculoides | reverse complement strand
GACGTCTTCAAATGAAGACAACAACATCGTCACCAGCGAATAAAGAACCGATAATTGCATTTTCCCTTCTATCTCACTTCTGGCTTACACACCAATGCCTAATTTCCTTTTCTCATTTCTTCTGATAGTCTGTCTTTTCTTCCTTTCCTTCTCTTTTCCTCTTCTTTTCTATTTTCCCTGTCATGACTTACTCCATTCTTAATTTCCTTTCCTTATTTCTTCTGACAATCTATCTCTTTCTTTGTTTCGTTCTTCTTCTTTTTCTCACCTCTATACACACTTCATTTCTAATTTCCTTACCTCATTTCTTCTGATAATCTATCATTTTCTTTCTTTTCCTTCTCCATTATCTGCCATTTTTCAAGATCTCTTAAGTCTCGTTAGACTTCAATCACATGTTGAAACTTATATCTATTCATTCCTCCTCCTATTACTAATCTTCTTCTTCTTCTTCTTCTTCTTCTTCTTCTTCTTCTTCTTCTTCTTCTTCTTCTTCTTCTTCTTCTTCTTCTTCTTCTTCTTCTTCTTCTTCCTTTCTTCTTTTTCTTTTCTTCTTCTTCTTGTCGTTCTTCATTTTCTTCGTCTTTCTTTCTCCATCTTATCCTTCACTTCCTCCTTTTTCCACTTCATCTCACCTCCCCTAACTTACATACCCCGTTCTTAATTTCCTTTCCTCGTTTCTTCTCATAATCTATCTTTTTTCTTTCTTTTCCTCCTACATTATCCTCCATTTTCAAAGATCTCTCTTTTAACCGACCATCATTCAAGTCTCGTTACACTTCAATCACATTTTGAAACTGATATCGATGCATTGTTACTATAATTCTTATATCCTACATCATCTACTTCTCCTACATCTTCTTCTTCTTCTTCTTCTTCTTCTTCTTCTTCTTCTTCTTCTTCTTCTTCTTCTTCTTCTTCTTCTTCTTGTCGTTGTCGTCTTCCACTTCTTTCTATTTTTCTTCCCTTTTCCATTCTTTTTACTCATTATCATTGCCATCATCGTTTTCTTCAACCACTTTTCTTCTCATTATTTATATCTTTGTTATTATTATTATTATTATTATTATTATTATTATTATTATTATTATTATTTATAAATTTATTATTTTTATTTTATTATTTATATCTTTGTTATTACTATTATTTATATTATTATCATTGCTATCATTATTTATGTTGTTATTATTACTATATCATCATCATCACTGCTATGTCAACCTTAATTTCAACACAATTTCCGCACCATTATACAACCGTACATCTTGCCAAGGACGGTTTTACAACAGATATTCGCTCTCTTAAAAATAATTATTATTCCTTTTTTTTTAATAGCTACAAAGCCTCAAAAACATTTAGGGTTATACAAACCAAAAGACAACGAAGATTAACTTAGAAACGTGTGAACAATAAAAAAAATAACAATTTGAGAAACAAATCTTAATAAAAGTCACTAATATGAAGAAAATGTCATTCGGGGGCAACCTAAGAAGTCAGCAGATCCCGAGTCACCCTACTCATCAGGAGTACCACGGCAAGCGCTGCTTTCTCCTCCATAAACTCCAGTCTACAGGCGTGTGCTTAAACCAGGTTCGTTTACTAGTGCCAGTTATGCTACATTCCCCCGTCTTTCAATAATAATAGCAACAACAACAACAATTATAATGGTAATTTCTTTGGTGATGACTTACATAGAATGAAAGGATGGGTAAAATGGTAGAGTGTACACGACATAAATATCAACAAAAAGGATTATACATTCTATAGATCAATAAAAGAAAACGAAAAATTTCACAGTAATGTGATTCTTCTGATACAAGAAGTTCTCTGGGGACAGTCAATGAACCCCACCCTTCAAGATATTCCTGAACACCAAGAACAAGTGCCCACTTTAATTCCTATTCTTCGACAAACAGATTTATACTTAGAGCGGTGTATCCACTCCTGTCATTTTCGCCACTTTCACCCACCTGCGCTAGGGTCGGATTTTCAATTCTATTTTTATCCTTGTTAATACATCAATTTGTTTGTGTGTGTATGTGTGTGTGTGTGTGTGTGTGTGTGTGTGTGTGTGTGTGTGTGTGTGTGTGTGTGTGTGTGACAGAGAGAAAGAAAGAGATCTGTTGCTGGTGTTAGAACAGGGAGATCATGTTTCACCAGGCATTTTCTGATATCTTTCCCAATCACATTCGATGATGATGATGTTGGTAGTGGCGGTGGTGGCTTCATTGTTTCTGTTAAAAGTTTTCCATGTCTATTTGCCTTAAAATCTGTTGTTGTACCACAATAATCTGTTTTCACAACGACAATAGAGCGCATCCCAATCAACTCCTCTTTCACTGCCTTTTGATAACATTCAACACTCTCTTCTCTTATACCATTAACAAGTTTCACTGACTTGTCTAATGTTTTCTCCATGGAGGGAGAAACGAAGTTTTCATTGCAGAATCAAAATGAAATCGAGATTTCCCTGCAAAATGGTGGACAACGTGCAAAAACATACACATCAGATGGCGACAAACAACTTATCTTGCAAGATGATATAAATCTCGAAGCTGAACGCATGGTTTTCTCTAATTTATGAAACCGATGTCAAGCATTACTATCCCAGTAATACTAATAATAATCGTTTCTACTAAAGACACAAGGCCTCAAATTTTGTGGGAAGGGGACAAGTCGATTACGTCGACCCCCAGTACTCAACTGGTACTTATTTTAGCGATCCAGAAAGAATGAAAGGCAAAGTTAACCTCTGTGGAATTTGAACTGAGAACGTAAAGGCGGACGAAATACCGCTAAGCATTTTGCCCGGCGTGCTAACGATTCTGTCAGCTCGCCGCAACAAATCGAGACACACATATATATATATGTGTGTGTGTGTGTCTGTGTGTGTCTCGATTTGTAGCTGTAATTCAAAGGAGCCAGCCTTGTCATATTCTCTGTGAGGTTGAATCTCCCTAAGAACTAAGTTAATGTCATGCATGTCTGTAGAGTACTCAGCCATTTGTGAGTTAATTTTATACTCGTGTGTTAATGAAAAGTGAAATTGACATCCAATATTTGCTGTGTCTATGTATATATATATATGAAATTCTCTTCGGATTTATGTATCTAGTGTCTCTCTCACTTTCTCTCTTTCTCTTTCACTTCCTTTGTGTCTCTCTCCTCTTCCACTTTTGAATTAACAATGTATATATATATCTATGTATCAACTTCTCTTGCGATGTGATAAACATTTAAAAACACAAAACGAACGCCATCACCACTCACTGTCTCTTTCACTCTCTCTCTCTCTCTCTCTCTCTCTCTCTCTCTCTCTCTCTCTCTCTCTTTCTCTCTCACTCTCTCTTTCTCACTCTCGCTCTCTCTTTCTCTCTTACTTCCTCTCTGTCCTCCTCTCTCTCGCTTTGCCACAACAGGTACGTACAAAATCAAAAAGTCAGCGTATTAATATTATTATTATTATTAATGATAATAATAATAATAATAATAATAATAATAATAATACCCTGATGCAATACCAGGCAGGGGCTATCATGGTTTCTGATCTTAACTGATTGGAAGTGTCATCATGGACATTGTTTGCTACAGCAAATATTCTCTTCAATACCACAGATTTGCTTGTCAGTTGCTTAACCTTCACCAGTTGAGCATGTCCCTTAGTAGCTGACGATGTATGTATCTCTGATCACGATAAGTAGTGGGGGAGCATCATAGTCATGTGTTGAGAGGAATTCTTTGGGGTTTGGATAATTCACCTCTGGAAACATGGGTATTTCGTTCAACATCCTTAAAGAACCCTTACTCAGGGACCTTTTGAGCAGGATGGGCTTGTCGACCTGACGAAAATTCTAACTGGGCCCCACCTGCGAGGTAATGCGCTGTTAATCTTGATATGAGATCATCAAGTCGCGCGCATATGGTTGTGATGCATGTGCCTGGTGTACCCTTATCAGACGGGTAGTCATGATGGGTATAATGGGCTTCGTATATTTTACCCCAGTGTCACTTTGATGGCATGCACCGCTCTCTCACTCAATAATAATAATAATAATAATAATAATAATAATAATAATAATAATAATAATAATAATAATAATAATAATAATAAATATTAATAATAATAATAATCTTTTCTACTAATGGCACAAAGCCTGAAATTTGTGGGGAGAGAACTAATCGATTACATAGACCACATTGTTTCACTGGTAACTAATTTATCAACCGTGAAAGAATGAAAGGATGAAAAGGCCAAAGTCGAACTCGGCGGAATTTAAACTAAGAATGTAGCGATGGGCAAAATACCGTGAAGCAAAGGATTCTGCCGGATTCGAATATTGGCACAAGACTAATAATTCTGATGAATTATATTGTCCCTAGTGCTCGAATGGGTTTCCAAGTCTGTGGTTTCGAGTCCCATAGCGTGGAACATTAAGTGTCTTCTACTATACTCCGAGGCTGATCAATACCTTGTGAGGCAAGTTTGCAGACGGAAACTGTGTGGAAGCCTTCCTATATCGGTATAGCGGTATTTATATATGAACGTGCGTAAGTCTGGGCATATGTATAAAAATATCCATATTTATGAATGTAGATGTATATGCATGCAATTGTACATTTTGGTTTAATAAATGTATAGAGTAGAATTTTTTATGTGTTTGTATATACATATATATAAATATATATATATATATATATAAAGAGAGAGATACAGAAGGGGGAAAGAAAGAGAGAATAATAGACAGATATAGACTCATCGATAGATACACAAATATATATACAGAGAGAGGGAGAAAGACAGACAGACTGACAGACAGACAGGGACAGAGAGACAGACAGAGAGGCAGACACATAAAGAGATGCACAGATATATGATTGTGTACAAGCATACATATATACACGTTATCTATCTATCTACACACACACACACACATATATATATATATATATATACATACATATATATATATATATATATATATATATATATATATATATATATATATATATATATATATATATATATATATATATATATATATATATATATATATATATATATATATATATATATATATATATACATGTATATATACACAATCACACACACACACACACATACATATGTATATTTCGGGGTGTATGTTTCTGCGTGAACGAGTTTGTGTTTGAGTGTGCCTGTGTATATGCAGATGTGAGGGTGAATGTGTGTTTGTTCGTTAGCGCATATTAATAGGCGAGTTAAATAGACCATTTGGCTCCTTGCCACGCTTTTCACGTGATATACAATCACACATACACATATTCACAAATGTGTTTGTGTGTGAATATATATGTATATATTATATATGTATATGTGTGTGTGTATATATACACACACCTATAGATAAACAAAGCATGAGTGATATACTTGCATATATATATATATATATATATATATATATATATATATATATATATATATATATATATATATATATATATATATATACATACATACGTACATACCAATTCATGTATCTGTATACATATTTAGGCATGCATATACGCCCACAGCCCACACACATCCATGTACACACGCTAATACACACATACACACACAGATTTGATGAATGCGTATAATATTATGAAAGCGAGAAAGAATACAAATCTAGCTTTGGGCACTAGAATTAATTTTTTAGCTATATGCTTTTAGCAAATTAAGAACCACTTTTAAGAATCGATTTGTATCAAAGTTAAATGTTAACAGGTTTTCTAACAAATTCTGTAACAGGAGTTATGGTTTTCAGTCTAAGTGTCTGGATGTTCAGTCCTGAATATGGCTTTAAACCGCATTCCACAATAGGGCCCTGGGTCTAGAATTCCAAAGTTTTGAGGAGTGTGGAACCACTTCTTAGCTACTAATGCTCCCATGTCTACTCTGGTGCTGTGTAATAGCACCTGTCAGGTGCTATGCGTTAATTAGCCTGCATGTCACGGAATAACCTCCGGTAGTGGAGCTCTGGTTCAGGAATTTCAGCGTTTTAAAGTATGTGGAACCATCCTATAGTCACCCTTGTATTCAGGTCAACTGGCGGTAGTAGCTCCTGTTCCAGCTACGGGTTAATTAGCATATAATGGAAGTAATTCGAAGCATAAGCCATAAATGCTTTTGGAAAGAAGAACACCATTGGGGAGTCAACCTAAGCAGCAAATTAGAAGTGAAGACCATTAAGTAGTCCGGTTCCCGCTTTGTCACCCTTCCCACAACTCCAGGGGCCTCCCCAGCTTTGTAAAACAAATTACTTAGGAAAAGGCTACTACAATGTAAAACCTACAGCTTGCTGGACACCGCAAGCGACTTAACTCGCTGTGTCATTGCAACCAGACTACTACTATGTCTTAGATATGACGTTAAAATATATCTGGTAGTTGGGCCCTGGTCCGGGAATTCTGGTGTTTTGAGCGGTGTGGAATCACCTTTTAGCCACTATTGTTCCTAGGTCTTTTCTTACCCTGAGTAGTAGCATCTATCAGGGTCCCCAGGTAAGGGTTAATTAGTACGTTTGCAAGATGGCCGAAAAATGCCGATATTGACGAATATTCTGGGAGACCTGCAACCGGCAGATCTGAGAAAAACATCACAGATGTGCGGGCAGCTCTGAGGGAAAATCGTCGAATCACTATGCGTGAGTTATCAGAAGATGTGCAGATTAGTTACAATTCAGTTCAGTCCATTATCACTGAAGATTTGGGTATGAGACGAGTGTCTGCTAAGTTTATGCCCAAACTGTTTTCAGTTTACGAAAAAGACACTCGGGTTTCAGTTGCATAAAATCTCCTTGATTGTCTCGAGAACGATGAAAACGTCTTGAGAACTGTGAGTAGCCCTCTGAACAGATATCGCCAAGTTTTTGGCAAAATTTGATGTAGATTCTATGCTCAACTTACTCTGTCATGGTCAATGGCATGATCACACACTACACATGTTCCTTCCAAGCACTGCTATCAACACCGAAAGAGAACTAGAACGTTAAAACTTAGTGCACATGCAGCGCAGAGTTCGAGGTTAATCTGGGCCATGTAGCTTCACTTTGCGTGCGTTAGCTTTGTTTCTATGGCGACAGTCTGGATACTTATTGATCAGACTACGTATCCTTCAGTTTTCTATCTTTCATCTTTTATTTGTTTACGTCATTAGACTGCGGCCGTGCTGCAGCACTGCCTTAAATCTTTTAGTCGAATGAATCGACCCCAGAACTTACTTTTTAAGCCTGGCACTTATTCTATCGTACTCTTATGCCAAACCAGTAAGTTACGAGGACGTGAACACACCAGTACCGGTTGTCAAATGGTGATGAGGGACAAACACAGAAACACACGCATAGATATATATATATACATATATATATATATATATATATATATATATATATATATATATATATATATATATATATATATATATATACATATATATATATATATATATATATATATATATATATATATATATATATA
>NC_142944.1:43859544-43877044 GCF_046866305.1 Octopus bimaculoides | reverse complement strand
GATTGGTTGTGTGATAAAAAGTTGGCTTCCAAACCATGTGATTTTGGGATTAATCCCACTGAGCTGCAACTTGGGTGTCTTCTACTATAGAACTATGAATATATTTACGTACGTGTGTGTGTGTGTGTGCGCGCGCGCCCTTGTTTCTCACTACCGCGGTTCGGTAACGAGCTTGAAGATGATTTACCTCTATGGCCGTGATTCAATGACTAAAGCAAGTGAGCGATAAAATACATACGTGCATAAATATATTCATTGTTCTATAGTAGAAGACACCCAAGTTGCAGCTCAGTGGGATTAATCCCAAAATCACATGGTTTGGAAGCCAACTTTTTATCACACAACCAATCTAAACGTATTTATGTGTGTGTGTGTGTGTGTGTGTGTGTGTGTGTGTGTGTGTGTGTGTGTGTGTGTGTGTGTGTGTGTGTGTGTGTGTGTGTGCGTTTATAAAACTTTAAGGGTGTGGAGTGGAGTGAAAGCATTTGAAGAGGCCAGGATGATGCAAGCAGGGCTCAAGAGACATTTAAGGAAAAAGGTGAAGACTGAGAAGGTGAATGACAAGGACCTTTTTGTGTGCACAGTCTGTGACAGACCATGTCTGTCCTTGGCTGGCCTCAAATCTCACCTGCGAACCCATGGAAAACAAACCTCACCCAGCTATTCTGATTATATGTCTGTGCACACGTTTGAATGTGGTGTGTGCCAGAGGGTTTGCAAATCCAATGGGGGTCTTAAAAGACATGTTAGGATCCACAATGAGCAGAACTTACTTGCAGGCATTGGTAGTGCAAATCAGAGGTGCAATCTGTGTGGGTGTTTTTTCAAAACACTGTCTGGTTTAAAAAGCCACATCAGACGCCATGAAAGGGCTAAGGTGTAGGTGCAGGAGGTGGTCAAACTCTGTTTAAGGAGTAGACAACCACCATATATATATAGGGTGTATGTATGTATTTTATCACTCATATGTATATATTTATATATATACTGATCAGACTTACTGTACGTTGTTTACACTGCTGATCCAAATGATTTCCATCTATTTGTTGTAGATCTCAAATGATGTCACTCCTCTGGCCAAGCGGGCAGGCCAATATTTGCCCATTTACAACTGACAGACTTGGCTATATGAAATGACGTGCTTTACGAAAAAACACAATGCAACCTCGATCTTCCAATCGTGGGCGCTATACCCTAACCACCAGGCCACAAGCCTTCTAACGAATGCACACACACACACACACACACATGCCTACACACATATGCATATACACACATACATGTATGCATACTTATATACATATATACATTCATTCATACATACAAACATGCATACATGGATTCATATATTTATACACGCATACATATATACACAAACATACAAACACATCTGTATAATTTCATTCATACATATATACATATACACACATACACACACATATATATATAGGTACACATACATGCATACACTCATACATACATATACGCGTACATACATTCATACAAATACATACACAGCTGCATAGACACTCATTTATACATACACACACACATACATACATACATACATATATACACACACACATACATATGTACGTACATTCATACATACATACATACATACATACGTATATTCATACATACATGCATATATACATATATACATACATACATACATACATGCATATATGCATACATGCATGCATACATACATACATACATACATACATACATACATACATACATACATACATACATACATAAGACAGTAATATCGATCTGAAGCGCAGCGTCTCTTGGATCGTGATCGGTACATCACATTACACTTTGAATGCTATGTATTTGGAATCCGAAAACAAGGGATTGCCACAAACAACTAATAAACAAAAGAGATGGTGAAGAGCTTGGAGTCCCGAGGTGTAACAGAAAATTTAGATTATGACATTTTTCCATGAACAGCAGATTGCTACTAAATAAGTAAAACAGTCAGTGACACCTTTGGAATTCCAAGATGCAACCGAAAATGTATATTATGTCATATTTCTGGGAAAGACATCACACATGTAGTTAGCAACAGCCACCAAAATATCATCATCGTACAATGCCACAGGGAAAGAAGATTCTCCTGGGATGAATATAGAGAATGTCCTTATTGTTCAATATATACGCAAACGTTAGCACAAAGAATTTCGGTGGAACACTCTCATCAAAACTTTTATCATATGAAAACATAGCAGGCCTGATATTGTTGTTTGGGACAGATAAAAAATGTATATACCGTCATAGAGATCAGCTGTCCTACTGATGTGAATATCTCTTTGAAAATCAGAAAGAAAGGGAATAACTATGGACAACTACTTCGAAACATCGAGCTTCTTTATTCAGATTATGAGTTCACGTATATACCAATAAAAAAATCAACCAACTATCTCGCACATTACAAATACAATCTGTAAGTGTAACAGCAAAAATATGCAAGACTTTTTCTCAAGTATCGAACGTAACATTGTAACATTCCAGAGATGGAGTTTTGTACCTTTGTTAGAAACCAGCTCCTTCCTCAAAGGAACAATTTAAATAATTAAAAATAGGACAGACAATACATGCTATAACATACGAGGGGGGCTCATAGATTAATGTTAAGAGATTTTTGTTGAGGATCGTGAGATTTGTCGTTCGATTTCCGGACCAGGCGGTAAATTGTGTTCTTGCGCAAATCATTTCATTCCATGTTGCTCTGTGATCACTCCGACATATGGTTTGTGGAACGCCCTGGTGGAATGAATGAGTTAATAATGTACAATACAAGCATTTGATCACTATGAACAAAGCTGGTTGTTCAGCAAGGAATTAGAGAACCATCTTTGTTGGAAACATATGACTGCCATCAATCAATATATATATATATATATATATATATATATATATATATATATATATGTGTGTGTGTGTGTGTGTGTGTGTGTATGTATGTATGTGTGTGTATATATATGAAACGAGTTAAGTGTTTAATCTTTGGTTTAGTTCAATCACTCCTAATTTCTTTTGGGAACGATGCAAACTAAATAAATTATTACGCCTCCCAGAAATTTCTATGTTCTTTTCTTCATGTGTATTTTCGTGTTTGTTATTTCTATATTCTGTTTCATTTTTTAGTGGTTATTTTCGGGATCGCTAGGGTGAATGTCTCCTAGACTACGATACGTGAAAAATATTAGAGTGCTTGTTGATGATGATGAAGATAATGATTGTGATGGAAAGGATGATCATGATGATGAGGATGATGTTCCCCAAGATCATTGAAGATCACAAGGTTTCATGCTACTACTACTACTTCTACCCACTACCACCACCACCACCACCACCACCACCACCACCACCACTAATAATAATAATAATAATAATAATAATAATAATAATAATCTTTTCTACTGTAAGCAGAAGACATGATATTTTATAGGAGAGGGAGAAGATTACGTCCACCCTAGTACTTGATTGGACTTATTTCATCGATCTCAACAGGTTGAAAGGTAAAAACGATCTCAGACCATTTTTGAAATGCCGCTAAACATTTTGTCCGAAGTGCGAAAGATTCTGCCAGCTCGCAGCCTTAATAATAATAATAATAATAATAATAATAATAATAATAATAATAATAATAATAATAATAATAATAATAATAATGTTTTAAAATGTTGGCATAGTTTAGAGAGGAGGGAAAATCGATTACGTAGACCTCAATAACGAAAAGATGGAAGGCAAAGTGGACCTGGGAAGAATATGAACTCAGAACGAAAACACAGAATGTAATAATTATGATAATAATAATCCTTTCTACAACAGACGCAAAGCCTGAAATTTCAAGGGAGCGGAGATAGTCGATCACATCGATTCCTGTACTCAACTGGTGGTCATTTTATCGACGCCGAAAGAATGAAAGGCAAAGTCGACTTCGGCGAAATTTGAATTCAGAAGGTAAAGACGGACGAAATGCCGCTAAGTATTTTTCTCGGCATGCTAACGATTCTACCAGCTCACCACCTTAACAACAACAACAATAATAATAATAATAATCTTTTCTACTATAAGCACAAGGAGACCTGAAATTTGAGGATAGTCGATTAGATCGACTCCAGTGCGTAACTGGTATTTAATTTATCGACCCCGAAAGGATGAAAGGCAAAGTTGACCTCAGCAGAATTTGAACTCAGAACGTACTAACGGGTGAAATACCGCTAAGCATTTTGCACGGTGTGCTAACGATTCTGTCAGCTTGCCGACTTAATAATAACAATAATAATAATAATAATAATAATCCTTTGTACTGTAGGTACAAGGCCTTAAATTTGGGGGAGGGGGAATAGTCGATTTAATTTATCGACCCCGAAAGGATTAAAAGCAAAGTCGAACTCGGCGGAATTTGAACTCAGAACGTAGCACCAGACGAAATACCGCTAAGAATTTCGCCAGATGTGCTAATGATTCTGCCAGCTCACTGCCTTGATGATGATGATGATGATGATGGTGATGATGATGATGATGATGATGATGATGATGATGATGATGATGATGATGATGATGATGATGATGATGATGATGATGATGGCAACAACCATGACAAGAGAGGAAGGGAAGGAGGAAGGAAAAGAAAAAAAGCGAAGAATAGGAAAGGGAAGTATACAAGTTAGGATGGGAGATTAAAATAATTTTCTATTTACTATTAAATTTTTAACCTCACATTAATGGTTAATCAAATTAATTTCTTTTTAAAGACGTAAGTGACAAACCTGGCATTCATCGCTTTTGATATTAAATGATAATGGAGTATATGATCTATTGCTGTAAGAACTAGAAACATATTATATGAGAAAATGGGTGTATAATACATATGTAAGGAGATGAGTATTTAATACGGAGTCCATTGCATAATTTGAAAAGCTGAAAGTATATTTGCGATGTGCATATAAGATAGCCGACTACATAATTTGAGCCGTAACAGTACAATATATCACGAGTCTGTGTGTGTGTTTGTGTGTGTATATGTACATATACATATGTGTATACACATGCATATATATAAACATTTAAAGCAACACCGGTTGTCGATTTGCAGTGTGACACAAATGGAAACACAAAGACATATATAGCGGACCTTCAGATAACTTCCGTCTCACAAATCTCATCACAAGGCTTTGCTCGATCCGGAGCTAAAAATACAAGAAACCGAATCCATCCAAACCATAAGGCTATGCCTGCATATATATATATATATATATATATATATATATATATATATACGGCGGTTCGTCAAATCAGTTCAGTAGAAGTAAAAGCAGGCGTAAATATAAGTACTTCTAAGTGCTTCATCCATCTAACAACAATCCTTCCAAATTACTTTACTATAAGTTCCACGTGCTATATATATTTTTGAACCATTCTTTTCCAATCCTGTCTACTTTCTCACATATTCATTCCAATACTACATAATCTTCTATGCTCAACTGTTATTTTCAGATCTTACATGGAACCTTTTTTCTTTTTATTGACTTTGTAACTTATCCTCTGAACTTGTACCTGTTTTATGTAAAATAGCATTTCACTCTGTAGTTTTTACAGAATTCATTTCAAATATCCCTTTCATAATCATCTCTCCCTTCCGTAAAAACATTCCGACGTGCTTCATATATATTTTAACCATTGCTTTTCCTATCCACTCTGCCTTTATGCAAACTCTCCTGCATTCAATATATTTTTTTTTCATTTACGTAACATTTTGAATTTTCCTCTATTTTTTGTAAATCTCTAACTTTTTCTCTGCACTCGAACCAATTTTTGTCATCTACTACATTATCTCCATTGTTTTCTCCGCATCACTCTCATTTTTACCACATTTGCATATTACGTAACTCTACTCACCTCCACCTAAATACTTATGCCTCTTACCACTCACACACTTCTGCTTATGTTCCTGTCCTTACATAGCTACACTTTCATTTTATCTCTCTTTATATATATATATATATGTGTGTGTGTGTGTGTGTGTGTGTGTGTGTGTGTGTGTGCGTGTGTGTGTGTGTGTGCGTGCGTGTGTGTGTGTGCGTGTGTGTGTGTGTGTGTGTGTGTGTGTATTGAGTAAGTATATAGAAGGGGAGGTAAACAGATATGTAAATAAACAGATAGGTACATAGGTAATACGGACGGACAAGTTCACACATACAGAAACTCAAATACACAAAAAGAGACAGAAACACATGACCATATATACACTCACACTCCACACACACTCCACACACACTCACACTCCATACACACGCAAACTCGCAGAGTAAAGCTGCTTGGCACATATGGAGGTGCACATCTATACATAACAGACATGCGTAAATAATCACACAAATTCATTACACAAAAGCACGCTCAAACACTCACACGCAAGGAAGCACAGATACTCACGCAAATATACAAACGCACACATATACAGAAACATAGATGCATACACACACATACAAACTCATCAATATGCACAATACATACATGCTTACATACACACATACATACATACATACATACATACATACATACATACATGCATACATACAGTTGTGCATGCTTAAGCACAAGTGCACGCTGGCGCGCACGCACTCGTACGCAACAGAATTCCAAAGAGACATATTGAAACGCAATTCCGATAACAGACATCCATTGACAAGGTGGCAAAAGCAACGAAAATTTTGGAAGACAAAAAAAAATATAATAATAAATAAGTGGAAGTTTAACCGGGTTGTATATTAGATATATTAGGAAGAATGACTGTCTCATATATATTATATATATATATATATATATATATATATATATATATATATATATATATATATATATATAAATTAAATTATAATACAGGGTATCAAGAGATACCACCACGCTGAAAAAATAGCAGTCAAATCCTGACTCCAAAACCACAATAAATGTCCGCAAGGCACGATTAGCGAAGACGAAGACCAAATAAGATAATTTCAAATCCTGGATTTCTGGCTTTATATAAATTAGTTTTGTCGGTGTATTTACTGCGCTGATATCCTGTCCGGGATCGCACGAGAAGTTGTTTAGGAGGGATATTTAAGCTAGTCGTGTGCATACGTGCATATATATGTATGTATACGTCCGTATATGTAAGTATACTGTTTATATGCATGTATTTGTATTTATGTACTTGAGTATATTTCACTGATGAAGGCAGAGCATTTATGCAAAGCCAGAAATCCAGGATTTGAAATTATCTTATTATTTTACTGGTTTATTTGGTCTTCGTCTTCGCTAATCGTGCCTTGCGGACATTTATTGTGGTTTTGGAGTCAGGATTTGACTGCTATTTTTTCAGCGTGGTGGTATCTCTTGATACCCTGTATTATAATTTTAAATAATTATTACTTTTGATGGTTTTTATTCCCATGCTGACCACTTGATAAGATCAATATTTTAAATACCGATCTTATCCTTATTTATATAAATATATATATATATATATGTGTGTATATATATATATATACATATATATATATATATATATATATATATATATATATATATATATATATATATATATATATATATATATATATGTATGTATATACACACATATATAGTTATGCTTCCTAATACATCTAACACATTAGCTCACTTCCGCTGCTTACAGCAATGCTTGGAAGGAACACACACACACACACACACACACACACACACACACACACAAATTGATATAAATAATATATATGTATATATGCATATATGGGTACAAGACGACACCAACAGTAAACAACATGGAATACGAAAACAAATTAGTTCAATACGCAAACAACGAGAGAATCTTTGTATATATATATATATATTTGTAGAATGTTGAAAAGGAACACACGAGTTGATATATATGAAAAAAAAAGGTAGAAAATGCTAAAATAAATTTATAAAAACATTTCAGTACCGGTTTCAGTCATTGAGACTTTTTCAACTGTAAGTATGGAAAGCAATTAAATTTGGGAAAAATTAAACGAAAACTTTTTTAAAAGAATATTTGCATAGTGTTCATATAAAACTGGCATTTTCTTTGTTTCTGCCTGTTCGTGTTTCTCTTGTGGATTCGTGGTCGTTGAAATAACGAAATAGGAGTTAAAACTGATACGCTAAATTTGATAGTTTTTTTTTATAAGAGCACTAGGAAATATCCCATCCACAAATAAAATTATCTTTTAAAAAGCACTAACTAAATTATGGTTGGTAGAAAAAGTTTAGTCAGAGTAGCCGCCATTAGCTTCCACCACGACCTCACGACGCTCCGGAACTTGGTGCAGGCATTCCTCACTGTGTCCCTGGGAAGATCTTTGAACACCTCTTTAATCTTGGCTGCCAGTTCAGCCTTGCAGGCAGAGCAGTGGGTATCTTACTCAACGTGCACCAGATATAGAAATCCATGGGATTACAATCGGAGGAATCAGTTAGAAGACCAAATGCCGGCTCTGGTGAAATCGTAGAAATACTCAGAAAGCCACTTCTTATTGTCTCCGAAAATATGGCAAGGATCTAAATTGTGCTGCCATATGTATGACATTAAAACAATAACGTTCTCCAGCCAAGCATTGACCACAATCTCCAATAGCTTCACATAGCCATCTAAATTGAGATGAAGGTCCTGTTCAAAGATGTGGGGATTTATTCCGAGGTGTGGATGCGGACAGAACGCCTAATGTGTGCGTCGATGCTGGTCACGTCTTCCTAGTCACCGTTGCAGCTCTTCACGTCACATCTCAACCTTTATAGTGTTCACAAAGCATTGAGCAGCAGTCGTTATGTTGATATCTGGCAGAAACGTTAGCACGCCGGGCAAAATGGTTAACGCCATTTCTTCTGTCTTTATGATCTGGGTTCAAATTCCGCCGAGATCGATTTTGCTTTTCATCCTTTCGCGGTCGATAAAATGAGTACCAGTTGAGCAATAGCGTCAATTTGATCGACTTAGCCACTTCCCTGAAATTGCTGATCAATATTATGATGGCCTCCAGTCTTCTATGTTTGCTAACGTTTTCTCAACTACAATTTTAACCTTTATGCCCTGCGACGCCTTTGACTGTTCCTCCCTAAAGCTGTACCTTCGCATGCTTATAAAAATAGTACATATGTTGTAAATCATAAAACAGTACATCATAAACTACATGTTACATATAGATGACGAATGGATAAGTCTAGAGATGAATCAAAGGTTGATATTTGTGTGGGCGACGCTGGGAGTTTACGGCAATTAGGTCATTGCTGCATTGGAAAACTGTGCATCAGAAATAGGAAATGAGAAAGACAGAATGAAAACAAGATACTCTGCTCTTGTATGATTTGAGAGGATGCTGTCGGTGTATGAAACGTTAAGCGGATGGATGCCATATGTGCGAGGTTGCACGGAGATAGGGGTGTCTGTTTTGACTGAAACCCATATTGCTGCAGAGAAAACCAATACTCTTTGCTCCAAATTTGTCAAATGATTCGCACGACATTTATGAAAGAGACATGTGAATATGAGGCCTCTACTAGTGATCAGGAAAACTGATGACTGAGTTAAGAGAGACGTGGACATGTGAGTCTTACTGGTGCATAGGAAAAATACAGAGTAAATTGTGCGGGGAGTAGTTCGGGATTGTTTCTATCACATCTGTCGAGTCACTTGCCACACTTCACAATGTCCAAATTTTAAGGACGTTACTTGTGATCACAAAGTATGGAAAGTGATTTAAGATGGTCAAAGGTCTTTGATTCCACCAAGTTTGTTATCTTTCTCCCATTCCACGCTTATGAAAAAAATACATGGAATTATGTCCTGCTCTATAACCGGGTCTTTAAGGGCCTTACTTGTAACTACGGGAAAGATAGAATAATGAAAATGTTTACGGAAAGAGTGATGTTTATTCCCAACAAATTTATCAAGTGGTGCTGGTATTGCTTTGTGGTTTTGAAGTTAGCTTTGTAATTCCACTGAGCTGCATCTTGGTCAAGTGTCTTCTATTGTGGCCCGGGGCCGACCAAATCCATGTGAGTGGATTTGTTGACAAATTACACACATATATGTATGTATGTATGTATGTATGTATGTGTGTGCATGTGTGCCCGCGCGTACGTGCGTGTGTGTGTGTGTGTGTGTGTGTGTCTTTGCCTTTTACTTTGTTCTCAACCACAGCTTGGCAAGCAGAAATGGTTTGTTTAGGTCGGCGTAACTTTGTGGTTCAGCTTTGTACATTGTCAAGTAGCGTTAATCCACAAACCTTCGGAGAATTAGCATATCGGCCGCTTGCATTCGAGATCGTAATTTTTCGGTCATTAACCCAACATTCATAATTATAGCTGAGCATAGTCACAAAACCGAGTTGAATATAACAATTTTCGCTCTTACCAAACTCTTCTATTCTTAGGGTAGAATTCTGAAGCGAGTGCATTACTACGTCTGCACCTGCAATTCTTGTATACATTTATTTACCCCATGCTCCCCGTCAGTCAGGAATACGTCTCTGTGATACTTAAATGTTTCTAACGGTCTCAGTGATGTTCCACTAACATGCAGAGTGCTCTGGAAAGAGTTTAATAAAGAGGGCTTGTGCCACACCGTACTTGCAACACTCATCCGTACATGCAACACTCAATAGCAAACCCATACAGTACCTGATGAATATCACTTTCTGATGAGCCAAGTAGCACCAAGGGATTATGCAGATAAAGAAATATTTAACTGGAATATCGGGGGTGGAAATAGAAGATAGCTTGTTGAAATATTGTATTTTAAATGTCATAAAACTAGTGAGAGTTTTTTTCTCACCACTACCACCACACTGCATCAAGCACCTGGGCTTCTCAACATAAATTTCATATGTGATCGCTTTTCTTCGAAATTTAACAGCCTCTGGGTTTGTTTATATATATATATATATGTATATGTATATATATATATATATATATATATATATATATATATATATATATATATATATATATATATATATATTATATTATATTATATTATATTATATTATATTTATCTTATGATATTTACTTTACTTTATATTATACTCATTTATTGTGCTTTTAATTATTAATTTTTCTATATGTGATAGTGGATTTTCATCGATGAGTTCTTGAAAATTGGTTATTTTCCCTAAAACTATATATATTTTATATATACTTTATCTATAAGGCTCAATTTAATTTTAATTTTTTATAAATTGATTTTAATTGAGTTTTTTACCTGTAATTTTGGATTTTGTCCCTAATAATATTATTATTATATATATATATATATATATATATATATATATATATATATATATATATTACCATAATATATACTTGAAAAAGCTGACAACAGTGGAAGAGCTTAATTCATGTATTATATATAGAGCATATATATACATCATGAGATGTACTTATTGATAGAAATATTTATTGATAGAAATCCACAGCATACATAGCTTGGAACCGTCGCCTAGACCAGTGAAAATACCGGGCAACTATCTGGTGTCTTTTGCAATTAAGTATCTCATATGTTTCGAGAACAGAAATCCGTCAATTTATAAATGCCATTGCGTCATAATAAAGGCATAATCTGTCAAAAAAAAAACACATAACCATCAATACAGAATGTAGAAATTGATTTGATACTAAGCTGTAATGTACCTGACAATGAGGTAGATTACCTCTATATTATGACGAAATGGCACTTATAATTTGCTGGATTTTATGTTTTTGAAACATGTACTGAACTTTGTCGATTTTTATTCTTCATTTGTTTATTTATTGTATAGCATTCAGTACGAGTTGCTATTGAGTCTGTTGAGCTTGGACTTGTTTAGCGTTTGTCACCTTATCAAAATTATTCCACTAACTTTGATAATGGGCGAAGTGTGTCTTATATTTTGATTAATAAGCTTTACTGATTAGCTTTTCCTTCAATCCTTCTATACAAGACATATGTACTCTAGATTCTAACAAACAGTTGACCGCGATCTACATGATCCGCTGAAACGTGTGTGTGTGTGTACGTGTGCGCGCATATATGTATGCATGTATAAAGTACGTACATATTAAAAGATGCAGGCACAGTGCAAATGATCCAAAGAATGCTGCACTTTATTTGCTCATACAAATTTAATGCATACTTGCATTATGCGAGAGTGAACATTGTCGAGGAAAAACATGTGTCCCCGAATTTTTGACCAGTCAAGGGGAACAACTCAGCTACACCTGACTTAGATTTAGCGAAAAAACTTGATAAAATTTGGTTAAGATTAAAATACGATATAATGTATAATATGCTTGAAGACAAAACAATAGTAAATAGATAATTAAATAAATTGCAATATTTCAAAAGCAATTTTAATAGATTGCAAAATAGTGAAATTGTTTATATGAGTGCTGTGTGTATTTAAGTATGTTGAGTGTGTGTATACGTTTGTGAGTGTGTATGCATGTGTAAGTATATGTGTGAACATCACATGGATTAAAGAAATGTATATATTGAATTTTTTCTTACCCTCAACAGAGTTTCCAATAGAATGTAAATGAGTAATATCCGGATATCTTCGATTCACATTGATAAGATATTTCCGCAACTCCGCATTTGTATGGTGTTTAAAATCCAATCTAGCTGCCGTCTGTTCAAATTGTACTAAAACTATTATTACTAAAGATAATAGAGACCCCACCATGGAAGGCAGTATATTTCGGAAGCAGTAATAAATCACTCCGTTTCGCATTCTGGACCCAGATCTGAGATTAAAAATAAGAAAAGAAAAGAATGTATTAGAGAGAGGAAAGTAATTCAAACATACTGATAACAAAAAGATAAATTCGTATTATTCAGATGGAAATGTTGTAGAATAGGCACGAGGTAAACATTTGCTATTTACATTTTCATATATGCTTATGTCATAAAAATATAGCCAAAGCAGATCGAGGATCTTGTTTCTACCAAAATTTACATATTTCTCTCATTCGACACTTATGAAGAGATGATTATATCCTGCTCGATAACCAATGTTTGTGAGTGGATCTGATAGAGGGAAACTGTATGGGAGTTCGTTATGTGTGTGTGTGTGTGTGTGTGTGTGTGTGTGTACACATGTATATATATATATCCTGGCACTCCGTCGGTTACGACACAGCCTGCTCGTGAAATTAACGTACAAGTAACGGAATACTCCATAAATATGTGTACCCTTAATGTAGTTCTAAGGGAGATCGAGCGTGACACAGAATGTGACAAGGCTGGCCCTTTGAAATACAGGTACTACTCATTTTTGCCATCTGAGTGAACTGGAGCAACGTGAATTTAAATATTTTGCTCAAGCGTAAAAGTGCGCTGCCGGGAATCGAACTCACGACCTTACGATCGTGAGCCGAATACCCTAAGCACTAACCCGCACGTATGTATGTATGTATGTATGTATGTATGTATGTATGAATGTATGTATGTATGTATACATGCATGTATGTATGTATACATACGGGTGCCTTAGCCGTGTGATAGGGTCCTGGGCAAATTAATGCATTAGACCATATAGTAATTATTTATTGATAGAAATCCACAGCATGCATAGCTTGGAACCGTCTCCTAGACTAGTGAACATACCGGGCAACTATCCGGTGTACCTCAGCGTTAAGGTGGCAGAGTTTATAAATGGACACGAACAGATAGGTACAGGTATGAGTTTGTGGTTAAGAAACTTGGTTCGTGACCATGTAATTTCATGTTCAGTTCCACTGTGTGACACATTGGGCATACGTCTTCTTATATGGCCCTAAGCTAACCAATAACTTGTGAATGAATATGATAGACGGAAACTGTGTGAAACCCCGTTATATCTCTTTACAACTATATGTGGTTGTATCTGTGGGCGTGTATGCGTTTCTG
The DNA here is from genome assembly GCF_046866305.1 of Octopus bimaculoides. Classification (NCBI taxonomy): domain Eukaryota; kingdom Metazoa; phylum Mollusca; class Cephalopoda; order Octopoda; family Octopodidae; genus Octopus; species Octopus bimaculoides. The sequence goes on along the minus strand of NC_142944.1, from coordinate 43,863,108 downwards.
TTTGTCTCTCCACCGCTTGCTCCATAGAGCAACAAGAATCTAATAATCATGCATTGAATCCCAATGCTAACATCACGTAATCTTTGAAACTATTTTCTCATCCTATATCAAACCTTCTTAATTCCCTGCAGATATCTTTCTGCGAGCAAAGCAACGTTTCTCTTGGCTAAAATTTCATTAAAGTGTCATCAAGGGATATCGAGTAAAGAACGAGGAACCAAATTAGTAATGTGCATTAGACATCGGGTTTTGTCTGCGTGTGTCTGTGTACCTGTGTTAGTTTGTGATGTAGGAGACGAGCGGATTTTTCCGATTTGCGTTTTCAGTCAGTCTAAGTATAAATCAAATTATATATCAAACAGAAAAAAAAAAAATTCAATTAACAGCTAAAATTTTAATTAAAACTTCAACGCACTGTTGGGATTACTGTTCGATAAAAATGTGAATAAAACTTATAATCGGATATAAAGCCTACTGTGAGCCATTTTCACGTAATGTATGTGGCAATTTGAGACAAATTATGAAATACCTAAGCTGTAAATCTTGAACATTTAGAAGAATTATATTGATTTATTTTTCTCAGGAATATTTGGTGACCTTGGCAAGTATTAAACCAGGAAGGTTTTACTTGGAATGTATGTTGAATAAACACCAGAGCGTGATACCCAGCATGCACTGAATGGCTTCGCAGCTGAGTGCTGTGATGCAGGGACAGGTATAAGTATTGTGAAGACTGAGACATTGATTCTCTGAAAAAACTCTTCCCAGTGCACTGTGCATGTTAGTAGGGTATCATTATGTGGAGACGACTAAGGATCTCTGAGTCGTATTCATGAGTGAGAAGAAATATTAAGCTAAATTGTATGCTAGAATCGAAGATGCTGGCATAATAATGCGCAAACCCAGAATTTGATCTTCTGAGGAGATGTTTGTAAAGCAAAAGCAAGATAAGTTATCTTCAGTTCGGTTTGCTTGCCTTTCCTCAGCTATGATCATGAAAGAGTACGATCGTGAAAACAGTCATCCGAAATGAGATTTCTCCAAAGAGTTTGTGCAGTAACAATTCTCAAAAAGGTGCATGGTAAACACGAAGTCACTCCACGTCGAACTGCTGCGTCTTTGCATTGAGATGTCAAAGCTTCGGTACTAAGAACATGTGATTAGAATGTTGCAGGAAAGAATCGCAAGATAGATTCTTCAAACCGAGCCAACAAGCAGGAAACCTTGGGGTAGACAAAGAACGACATGGTTGAACAATATCCATTGTTCCGTCGGTGATGCTCAGGAACCCAGCCTGAAAGTCTCATGAGAGTTGATTTTGTTAGGCTCTGTGGAGAAGGTGCTCGAAAAATCTTCACTCACTTCCCTCCAGTTGTACAAGGTGGAGAAGATAGCGGAATGGATGTTAAATTCTTTTGAAAGGATCCAGAAACTGTAAAGTATATCACCTCAAGAAAACATTTTCATTTGAAAATTGTTAGCTGCTAATTTTTCCGAATTTCTTCGGAGCAATTTAAAAAGTCCCATGGTGTTTAATTCTGTTAACCTTGAAATTATAAAATCTATCTATCTAGGTCGTCCCTAAGGACGCACCAAGACTATTTCCACACGCTTTCCCCACTCACCTCGATATTCCATAGTTGTCCTCAGCTCCTGTACGCATTCCATACCAGTATCCTCCAGCAAGTTGTCGATATAGGTCATCTTCCTTCTTCCTCTCCTGGTTATTCCTTCTGCTGGTTGCCAGAGCACTAGCTTGTTAGTAATTTCATTGGTGTGTCTGGTGCAGTGTCCATCTCGAATCATCCTTCGATGCTGTATGTTCAATGTTACATTTGGTAGTCTCTGGTATAAGTCGGCGTTTGTTGTATGACTCTTCCAGGAGACATTGAGTGCCATCTAAGCATCCTTGCATAACAACCATCCAACTGCTTCTTCAATGCTTTAGTGAGCGTCCATGTTTCAGCCCCGTACAGAAGAACAGACTCCACTGCTGTCAGAAACAACCTCACTTTCAATTTCTTTGCTAACTTTGAACTTAATTTATGGCATGAGCTCCAGGCAAGAGCTTTCCTTGCTACGATGTCTTTTTCAGTACTTTGTGTCTACGCACCAAGGTATTAAAAAAATGCTCCAAGTTGGTTGCACCATAATTCTCATTTACTTGGTGTGTCTTGCGTGGCATAATGAATGTGACATATGTGACAAGAATTATCTTAATGACAACATTACATCTGGAAAGAATTTGTCCGAATATCGATATATGCTTGGACTTAAAAGATTGCATCATAAATTTACGAGTATGTAAAAATCTTGGCATTCTAAACATTTCTAGAACACGTTTTAAGGTGGGATTTATGAGAATAAGGTGTCTATAAGTTATAGTGGTGAAAGAGAGTGTTAAAATGTTGAAATGGGTACTCGGCGTCATTAACACTGTGGTGGTACATCGTATGTATAATTTAGGTTTAACTTTTTCTTTTTCCGTTTTTTAAGCTTCCACGCTTTCTATGCATTTCCTTCTCAACATCTTGCGTTTCTTCTCTCATTCAATTTTTAGTTCCTTATATGTGGACTGTGACTGATGACTATGTTTGCGGTATGTCTCAACATATGAAACTATTAGTAGCACACATGCATTGCGTCTATTAAATAATATTTATCTTTCACCAGATAGAGAACATTTTTTGTTGATCTTACCATCAAGAAACATTACACTATATATGTGTGTGTGTGTGTGTGTGTGTGTGTGTGTGTGTGTGTGTATGTGTGTGTGAATGTGTGAAAGCGCGCGCGCATACCTACATATGTATCTGTGTGTATGTATGTATATATATATATATATATATATATATATATATATATATATATGTATCTATGTATTCATATATATATACATATATATATATACATACATACATATGTATGCCTATATATAAAAAATGTTGTTTGTAATTTTGTTTGCATGAGCTGTCTGTGAGGTTGTATGGGATTGGTTCGGGGGAATGGTAGTATTGTTGCCTCAGATTGTTATGTGTGTGTGGGTGTCTATGGGTGTTTTGGTTAGTGATGTGTGTAACTCTAGTATGTGGGATGTTTCTTGATCTGGTGTTATTTTGTGTTGTTCTTGAGTTCGGTGGGGGCCAGTAATTTTATAACAATCGGAGGCAACAATACTACCATTCCCCCGAATCAATCCCATACAACCTCACAGACAGCTCATGCAAACAAAATTACAAACAACATTTTTTAGCCCCAGACCAGAGACACCAGGACACAGGCAGGAATCTGGTAATCAGGAAAAACCGAAGATAATCAATCTCTCAACCAAACCTCTTTCTAGCATAAAAATAGACATCCTCTCAAAAGGGCTAAAATTCACCCCAACTCCACGCAGACCCAACCAAAATTAAGTGAAGGACAGTATAACAGAATTCTGTAGAAAATTAAGACTCACAGAAGCATTAACCAATCACAACACTGAAGATGACTCACTAGTCAAAAACAAAAGTGAGCACATCCCACACAAAGGTAGAAGTAAAAATCTAGATGAATTCTGCAACC
>NC_142944.1:43849544-43852044 GCF_046866305.1 Octopus bimaculoides | reverse complement strand
GTTTTCCATCTGTCTGTCTATCTCACTTTTCCTCTCGCTCCTTTTTTCTCCTTTACTCACTTTCGTTGTTCACACATGACCATCGTCCATCTTTCTTTTCCTTACGTGATCATCTTTCTTTTCCTTCAGTCTGTCGTACAGACCAGATGCATTCTAACCTGTCTCCTCTTTCATCTTTTCTCTTGTCAAGGACAATATTCCTCCAGCGTTCGCTACCTTACCTCGTGAGGCCTAACAGCCGTCCGTGTTTGTTCTCGTCTGGTTTGTTGTATGTCTCCACTGTTCTGTTTTTGTTACCAACTTTGACCCTCCGCAAATCCCAATTTTATTTTGGCTAACGGGAGCAACTGCTTTTCGAAGCCTCATACTATCATTAAATGCTCGAAATGCTGAGTAGATGGACAGTCGACAACTGATGAAGGGTCGTTCTGTATGCTACTTGTCTTGTTTTCCATTTGTTTCTCTCGTTGTCTGCATACCCAAGTTTGTCTTCGTATTTCATTTTGTTTTCATATTTCGTATTACATGTTGCTTACGCTTTGTGACGTCCTATGCCCATATATACATACATACATACATACATATATATATATATATATATATATATATATATATATATATATATATATATATATATATATATATATATATATATATATATATATATACATATAATATTAGGGACAAAATCTAAAATTACAGGTAAAAACTCAATTAAAATCAATTTATAAAAAATTTAATTAAATTGAGTTTTACAGATTAAAATATATATAAATATATAGTTTTAGGGAAAAGAACCAAGTTTCATGAACTCATCGATGAAAATCCATTATCACATAAAAAAAATTTATAATTAAAAGCACAATGAATGAGTATAATATAATACAAAGTAAATATCATAAGATAAAGATAATAAAATGACTACACGTGTTTCATAACTAATTTTCAAACATATGTGTGTATAGTAACGACGCTATCGCACGTAGTGTAAAGCCGCTTGACACAGATTGACCTTGGACGCTGCTGTGCATGCGCGCTAAGTTTCAATGTTTTAGCTCACTTTCGCTGTTTACAGCAGTGCTAAGAAGGAACGCGTGTAGCGTGTGATCGTAACATTGGCCATGATGGAAAGAGTTGTCAAGGCGATCCCTGATCAGAGGCCTATGCAAAGTTGCAGAAAGTGTATGGTGAGGAGTGTATTATCTGCACACAACTGTATGAGTGGTTCAGACGTTTCCAAGAAGGAAGAAAAAATGCCAATATTGACGAAGATTCTGGGAGACCCGCAACCAGAAGAACAGAGAAAAACATTGCAGATGTACATGCAGATGTGAAGGGAAATCATCGAATCACCATCCATGAATTATCAGGATGTGCAGATTAGCTACAGTTCAGTTCTGTTCAATCCATTATCACTGAAGATTTGGGTATGAGGCGCGTGTCTGCCAAGTTTGTGTTAAAACTGCTTTCAGCTGACCAAAAAGACACACGCGTTTCAGTTGCACTAGATCTCCTTGATAGTGTCGAGAACGATGAAAACTTTTTGAACACTTTGAGTAGGCCTCTGAGCAGGTATCGCCAAGAATGTGGCAAAATTTGATGCAGATTCAATGCTCAACTTTCTTTAGTGCACATGAGCAGTAAAGTTCAATGTCGATCTGTGCCATGTGCCTTTACTCTGCGTGCTTTAGCTTCGTTTCCATGGCAACAGTCCAGATACTCATTAATCAGGCCACGTAGAAGCATACAGTCATACACACACACACACACACACACACACACACACACACACACACACAAATTATCTAAATCCGCATATTTCTGGGAGTGACTTCTATCCTTCAAACTCTACACAGCTTTTCTAATATGTATGTCTTTTATATTTTTGACGGTAATCTTTTCTAGGGATGAAAATGGTTTTCCGAATTAAATTGCACTTAGAAAGAATCTATAACGTGAGGCAAAAATACACCTCTTGGGTTGCACTGCATATCATTGCAGAAACAGTTGTAAGCTAATGCAGTTCATTACGTAATTCCTTGTTCCCTTCACTTGATTCCATATCACGCTGTGGTACACGACTGACTCTTTTTTTCTGAAGAATATGTATATTGAATTTCAATACCAGGGTATTAGTATTATTATGCCTAAGAGAAATAATGTCTGTGGCTGTGTATGTATATATATATATATATATATATACACACATACATACATACATACATGAATCGAATTGAACTAGTTTCAGCTTATGAACTGTGGCCATGCTGGGGCACTGCCATTTGTTGTTGCTACCTAACTTTAACTTCACTAATTCTCTTGACATTTGCTGCATGAGGAAATTTGACGCCGATGTCCTCATTTGCACTCCCTGCTGTGAAGTTGGTTCATCTGGGACTCTTGACTGTAAGCGATCTGGTTTTCTTTTGAAGACATCTACATCTATCCCATGTAGCTCTGTCAGGTCCTTTGGGAGGATATTGAAGAGCTGTGGGGCCTT
>NC_142944.1:43837044-43844544 GCF_046866305.1 Octopus bimaculoides | reverse complement strand
GTCCATCGTCACGCGTATGTATATGCTTTTACAATTGTGTCTCAACTTGTTAGTCGCAATTCAGAATCGAGTTACAGCATGTTGGATCCTTTCTTTCTAACAAGTTAAAGTTTTTGGTTTCTCGTTGAAATATATCTTCGTTATGTCTTTTCTTTACTTATTTCTATGGTCATTACTCAGATATACTTTTTGGTCCAGTCCCCTCTTTCAAAACCTTCAAACTTGCCAGCCGTTTCTTTTCCCAAGTACATTGTATCTGTTGAGCTCTCTGTTAGTCATAAGTCACTTTATTTTAAGAGCTTCTATCCTCGAAATGCTGCCCTCTGGAAGTTGCTATCACCATCTCGTTTTCAAATTCAGATTTGAGCGCTTAATATGGCAGCTCTCTTTCTCGTTATTAGGTACTTATCACGTAGACTGAGAGCGCAGTACTAGCGTCGCTTACCATTTTAATCCAAAGGTGTTGAAATATCTCTTCACATTGACCTAATTTTTATTTATTTTTCCATCTACTGAAAGTCCTATCACGATAAAAGACTGGTGACTTGCACAGAGTAACCATTTGGATGGTCACATTTACATATCTGCACATAGACAGCCATAATCATATACTAGTATTGTCGCCGTGTCTTCCTATGATACGGACCAACTCCATAGAGTTTTTAGCGATAGTACTTCTCACCCAAGTTCTTGGAAAACAATGCAGTGGGACTGAAATGTGGTTCGAGTGGTTATGGACAGGAAGTGAGAAATGTCAACACCACAGAGAAGTATGTATCTTTTATATATCATTGTTTAATTTATGCAGACTGATACGCATTCTATCGGCCACTTTTCCCGAATCGCTAGATTTAATGGTGCAAACAAACTGACACCCCTTTGTTAAGCTGTCGTGGTGGGGACAAGTACAAAGGCACACACACATACACACATATAGATATACGTATACATACATATATGTGCGTATAGACAAATATGTATACATAAATATATGCATACATATATACATATACATATTTATACATATATACATATATACACAAACATATATATATATATATACGTATATATACATATATACATACATATATATACATATATACACACATATATATATATACATACATATATATAAATATATACATGTATATATCTATACACGTATGTATATATGATTATATATATATATATGTACATATATGTTTATATTTTAGTTAGCCCGAAGTTTTAGTAGAAGACACTTTCTCAAGGTGTCACGCAGTGAGACGACTCCCTCCAAACCATATCGTTTGTAAGTAAACCTCCTACTCTAAAGCCACTTCAGATCTGTAAAGACATTAGCAGCCTCATTCGAAAATACGAATAATTTATATATTTTTATCAGAAAATGGAAAGAGTAGAATCTTCGTTCTTTAATTTTCTCTGAAGATTATATTCTCGGACATGCTAAGAATATCTTATAAACTTCCAAAGTGGAGGTTTATATTGTGAACTAGAACATATATATATATATAGTGAAACAATTTCCAGAAAGTCGGTGTTGTATCAGTTCCAGGAGAGTTGCAGACGATTCCCTATGGTGAAGTTTCTTATTGAGCCTCATACTATATTACAGTGGTTCAAACTACACTATACGACTTTTAGGAGATATAGGGAACGCAGATATCAGAAGGGTGAAGTTACTGTCGTCCATCTTACTGGGGCGCCGCTCTCCTTAAAATATTTTTGGTGAGAAAGAAGCCATTTAAGTTTATATAATATAATTGAGATAGTAACTGTAGAAAAAACTCTAAACAAAAAATTCATAGTTGGGGGTATAATAGACAATTTAACACTTTTTAACAAGTGTATCAGCGGTGATTATTGCAGAAGTCCTCTATGATATCCATGCCATAAATCTTGTGATTTAAATAGTGAGCCGGAACATAATCAAAACACATAAATTATAACAAAATTAGACAGCTGGTGAAAAGATTATATCGTGCAAAATAGGCTTGGTAGAAAAATGTTTAACAAAGGTATCTAAATATACTTATAGTTTCTAAATTAATCCACGGCGAGCTAATTTGTATATTATTGCTTTGCCATCATCACTGTACATTCCAGAGTTCAGATAGTATACTGTCGTGGATTTCATGAATAATACCAATGATATATCAATGTCGTAGTTTATGTAGGAGACCAGACCATATGTACAAGGTACAGAAATAAACATGAATAATTTATAATGAAATTATACTGCTGATGCAAATGAAAATATGGGGAAGATGGGCTTACACGTTTGTTTCAGTCATTTGACTGTGGCCATGCTGGAGCACCGCCTTTAGTCGAACAATTCAATCCCAGAACTTATTCTTTGTAAGCCTAGTACTTATCCTATCGGTTGTTTTGTCGAAACGCCAAGTTACGAGGGCATAAACACACTAACACTGGTTGTCAAGCGATGGTGGGGCGAAAAACACGGACAAACATATACATACATGTATATATATATATATATATATATATATATATATATAGTAGACACTTACCCAAGGTACCACGCAGTGGGATTGATCCCGGAACCATGTGGTTGGTAAACAAACTACTTACCGCACACCCGCCCCTGCGCTTAGTATACAATATGTTCAGCAACATTGCTTAAAAATTCATATCGTTTCTAAACTTTTCTATGGAGTGTACATTTACATTTAAAGTTTCGGAACGGTATTTTCGAGTAATGGTTGGCAGAAGGCTGGACTGAATGCTAGAATTGCGGGTGATGACATGATGATGCACGAGCTACAACATTTGGTCCTCTGATGAAGAGAACTTGGCAAAAAATCCTCACAAACTCGTTAACTTCAATTTCGTTTTCCTGCCTATCCTCAGCTATGATGATGAATGTTGGATAATGACCAAAATAGTATAACCGCGAAAGCATGTTATCAAAGCGCGGACTCTCTGAAGGCTTTCCAGAGTAACGTTATGCAGTTGGGTCATTAATTCAGAAAGTAAGGGATCTCTAAATCGAACCGCTACTCTTCCGCATTAAGAGATCGCAACTCCTGTAATACAAACGTGTTAGAGTGTCACAGAAAAGAGTAGGAAAATGGTTTCTTCAATCCAAGCTACTGGCAGGACACCTAGGAGTACCTAGATGGGGATTGTTGGATAATATCACTAGTCTCAACTTGTCATACTTAGGACTCCAACGAGAATACTTAATGCCAGTTGCTTCCGATAGGACTTTATGGAGGTGCCTGGGGACTCTATCCCGACGCCCCAACCGGGAACAGTGGGTGGAGAAACTGAATAGATAGAACATGCCATCATCTCTGCATATTACAGAGTAATAATAGCGTACTTTTATAGCTTTCAGGAATAATCACAATGTTATAACATTGTGATTATTCCTGAAAGTGGCATTTTATAAAGTGAACCAAAATATATACTCTCTTACTCTTTTACTTGTTTCAGTCATTTGACCGCGGCCATGCAGGAGCACCACCTTTTTAGTCGAGCAAATCGACCCAAGGACTTATTCTTTGGAAGCCTAGTACTTATTCTATCGGTCTCTTTTGCCGAACGGCTATTTTACGGGGACGTAAACACACCACCATCGGTTGTCAAGCGATGTTGGGGGGACAAATACAGACACACAAAGATATACACACACACGCACACATATATACATAAATACGACGGGCTTCTTTCAGTTTCCGTCTACCAAATCCACTCACAAGGCTTTGGTCGGCCCGAGGCTATAGAAGACACTTGCCCAAGGTGCCACGCAGTGAGAATGAACCTGGAACCATGTGGCTGGTAAGCAAGCTACTTACTGCACAGCCACTCCTGCGCCTATACGATCAAAAATCGAAAATAAATAATTTACAGCAAAATCACACCACTGGTGCAAAACAACATATGAAGCAGATTGGTATTGCTAGGCAAGGTGTTCGGCAAAATACTTTAAATAGTCCTATCTTTACTAAACTTGACCATGATCAGCCGATTTATAGTGTATAAAATTGCTAGGTCATCAACTTTTTAGATTCTAGGTTTAAGATAGTATGCTGTCGTGAATTTTGCAAATATTAATGCTATATAAAAATTAGAAGGATTATATACCGAACTAGAATATATCTATGCTAAAAGCATTAAAAAATGCATAATTTATAAGAAACATAGACCATTGGTGGAAAAGAAAAGGAAATTTCGCGCAAAAAGGGCCAGGCAGAGGTAAAGATGTAATCACGAAAATTGTTAAAGTCGAAACTATCGTTAAAATGCAATTAAATTGATACCAAATAATCGATTGGTATTTTGTGGTCTTAAGTTTAAGAAGAATAAATGGAAAATATGAAGATTAAGAAGATTAGCATTTAAATCTGATCAAAGATTAACTTTATTGATGTTTTAAAAGATATAAACAGACATGTTTGTCTAACTGACCAGCTTATAAATATAACAATCATTTCATTACCTACCTATATATACGTGTGGGTGGGTGTGCCTTTGTGTGTGTGTGCGTGTGATATGTGCGCATGATATATAGATTCAAAATTTAAATATATGTATCTATTCAGCTATATATATATATATATATATATATATATATATATATATATATATATGTATGTACGTATATATATATACACATGTTTAGATAGCTATGTATAATATATGTATATTATATCTGTCTACTAACTCTCTCTCTCTTTCTGTCTTTCTCTCATATATATATATATATATATATATATATATATATATATATATATATATATATATATATATATATATATATATATATATATATATATATACATGCATACACACATGCATATATACACACACACATATCCTCTTTTCTATCAAGCCTTTAAAAGTATTTCTACAACGGCAAACAGGATTTATCTAGCACTTTTCGGATTAAAACTACACCTATGCTTTTTTGAGATAGGTACACTCGTGTGCACACATACATGCATACATATATACACGCACACACATATATGTGTGTATGTGCACAATTGTGTAGAGTGATACATTATACTTGTGAGTATCATATATATTATATATATTATATATATCTGTGGTTTATATGTATATATTATATAAGTATATCATATATATTATATATATTTATATCATATATATATTATATATTATATATATTTATATATATATATATATTATATTTACATATATTATGTTATATATATAATATTCTTTCCATTTATTCTTTTACTTGTTTCAGTCATTTGACTGCGGTCATGCTGGAGCACGCCTTTAGTCGAGCAAATCGCCCCTGGATTTATTGTTTGTAAGCTAAGTACTTATTCTATCGGTCTCTTTTACCATCAGCTAAATTAGGGGACGTAAACACACCAGCATCGGTTCTCAAGAAATGTTGGGGGAGAGAAACACACACACACAAATATATACACATACACACACACACACACACACACACACACATCGCTAACCACTACACACAATTTTTTCTCTCCTTTTTTTCTCTCCTTGTTGCTCTCCTTGTTTCTTTCTGTGTTCCTTTCTGTGGAAGAGCGTAAGCTCGAAACGTTAAAGACATTTTCAATTCCCGAGCGTTATACTAATACATCTATTTGTTTTCTACACCACCTGTCTTCGTCTGTCTTTTTTTTGTGAATTCTCCCTATATATATATATATATATATATATATATATATAGCCAAATCGACTACATCCTCGCCAGAAATAGGGAAAGAGGGCGGCTTATAAATGCCAAAACCTACCCTGGCGAAGAATGTACCCCACAACATAGATTAGTAGTTAGCGACTTTGGGATCAAGGCAAAATGGGTGCCCAGAATTAGACAGGCTTGGAGAAGAAGGGTGTGGAAGCTTAAAGACCCTGCAAACGGACAGAGACTTAGAGACAAGTTACTTGAAGCATTTAACGAAATAGAAGGGGATATAGCATCATACAACGTGGAAGACAATTGGAGATTTCTGCGGGACAACCTGTTGAAAGCCACCGACCAGATTTGTGGGTGGTGTAAGGTCCCCTCCCAACCCAGAGTAACGTGGTGGTGGAACAAGGAGATAGACAGGGCTATTAGACAAAAGAAACAAGCTTGGAAGGACTGGAAGAACGGTGGTAGCAGGGAATTGTACCAATGTGCCAGAAGGGAGGCTAGGCGACAGGTTTATTTAGCCAGAGGGGAAGCAGATAAGGAAAGATTTGCCAATGTTCTGCGCCGTGAGGACCAAAGACTCGAGGTATTTCGTGTTGCAAGACAGTGTAGGAGAGAGAATAGTGATGTTGTAGGAGAGAAATGTGTTCGCATGGATGATGGTACGCTTGCATTAAATGAGGATGCAAAGAAAGAGGTCTGGAGATGCCACTATGATAGATTGCTTAATAAAGAGAATGAATGGGAGAAAGAGAGCCTGCCTTATGTCGACCCAATAGAGGGACCAGCTATCCGAGTTGATAGTACCAGGGTAGATAAAGCAATTAAGAGTATGAAGACCGGGAAAGCCCCCGGCCCATCAGGAATCACTGCAGAGATGCTCAAAATATCTGGCAGTGTTGGCTATAGCCTAGTCACCCGTATTACGAACCAGGTGATACACGAAGGAGTCATACCCTATGACTGGTGTAGCAGCATCATAGTCAACTGCTACAAAGGTAAAGGGGACGCTTTAGATACAAATAATTACAGAGGCATCAAGCTGTTAGATCAGGTTATGAAAGTTACAGAGAGGGTCATAGCCCAACTAATTAGGGAGCGAATCAATTTAGATGAGATGCAGTTTGGGTTCGTGCCAGGTAAAAGCACTACTGATGCCTTATTTCTAGTGAGACAGTTGCAAGAGAAATACCTAGCTAAGGATAAACCTCTGTACCTGGCTTTCGTTGACATGGAGAAAGCCTTTGACAGGGTCCCCCGATCCCTTATCTGGTGGTCAATGAGGAAACTTGGGATAGAAGAATGGCTAGTGAGAGCTGTGCGAGCCATGTACAGAGATGCTGCCAGTAAGGTGAGGGTTGGAAATGAGTACAGCAATGAATTCCGGGTAGAGGTAGGGGTCCACCAAGGTTCCGTCCTCAGCCCCCTATTATTTACCATAGTCCTCCATGCAATCACAGAGGAGTTCAAGACAGGTTGCCCCTGGGAGCTCCTCTATGCTGATGACCTTGCCCTAATTGCGGAGTCACTATCAGAACTAGAGGAGAAGTTTCAGGTGTGGAAGCAAGGTCTAGAATTGAAGGGCCTTAGAGTCAACCTAGCTAAAACCAAAATCCTAATAAGTAGGAAGGTAGATAAAACACAAACCCCTTCAGGTAGATGGCCCTGCTCAGTATGTAGAAAAGGAGTAGGTAGTAACTCTATAAGATGTACCCGGTGCAAGCTATGGACACATAAGAGGTGCAGCAACATCAAAGGCAGGTTAACTAGCAAGTTAGTTTTTGTTTGTGGCAGATGTTCAGGTGCAATAAAGACTGCAAACAAACAGGAAACAACTTCTA
>NC_142944.1:43817044-43832044 GCF_046866305.1 Octopus bimaculoides | reverse complement strand
CTCTTGGGACCCTCTTGTGGAACTAACGCTTGAAAGCATCTTCATTTGCTTTCGCTGAGAGACACCACGTCTGTATTAATAGTCTCATTTCATGATGTATGGCATTCAGCCAGTGCCTCCAAAAACCTAAAACCACCTTCTGGCTTTATACCTCGAACTTGTCCCTCTAGTCTCTTTGGACAACCTCTGCTTTCCATCCAGACAAACGCATCTCGTTGAAAATTATCGTTTTTTTCTTTCTTTTGTTTTTTTTCAATACTGGCACTGCTGGTTCTCTCAGGTACAACGATATCAGTTGCGCACAGGAACCATTTTATATTCAGGATACGCCAGATACAATGACCATAGAACCTTTCCATCTGCCTGATACGCTGCCTCCATGATACTCACGGTTTGCATCCGTATAGCAATGAATTAAAAAACACAGGTATTATGTCTCCTCATACCGCGATGTGAACCGTGATTTATTTCAACGTCATGTATACCATCTCTGCTGACTGAACTTCTAAGATACAGAAAGCTGTCGTCCGTTATTTTCCTCCCACGGAGATGTCATGATCCACATACTCTTTCCTGCTAGTGAAATAGATATGATCTTCGTTTTTTTTATGCCCAATTGCTGCGCATGCAATGTCATCTAAATGACATTCTAATATCATGTATATGACATTCACTGAATGAGCCACAAAATATGCATAGACAAGGGAGGCAAATATTCTTGAGCTAAGGTTCAAACGTCTTAGGTGCATGTATGTATGTATATGTTCCCATAAATATGTTTACCTATACGTACATATATACATATGCATACAAGTATGTATACATATGTATATATATACACACATGAATATAGACATCGATGAACCTACATAAATGCTTCTATATATATAATTATACATACGCGCGCACATATATAAATATATACATATATTTACATTTATATATATATATATATGTGTGTGTGTGTGTGTGTCTGTGTGTGTGTCTGTGTGTGTGTGTGTGTGTGTGTGTGTGTGTGTGTGTGTGTGTGTGTGTGTGTGTGTATGTTTCTATACATATACACTAACGTACATTTCCCTCAAATACTTTGTTACAACCGTACAACATAAAACCCGATATTTAAACCGCATTCAAAACCACGGTTCATATAATTTATTCAATGATATCTCTCATACGAACAAATATATAGACCTTCATTTTCTATACCCTACCGCTCTCTCAAACTATACAGAGGATTAAAAGGAAACCAGTATGCTTTTATTTTTTATACATCTATAAATCTGTGCACAATCCAGAAGAGAATTCTGGGGACACACTTCAGTAAGTTTTTCCTTCTTAATCTAGCAAGAAGAAAGAGAGAGTGCAAAAGATAGGATGAAGGATAGTTAGATCGATTGATCGATAGAGACACAGAGAGAGTGTGTGTGTGTGTGTGTGTGAGAGAGAGAGAGAGAGAGAGAGAGAGAGTGAGAGTGAAAGATAGAGTGTTAGATCTATCGATAGATTGATGTATATGTATATATATATATATATATATATATATATATATATATATATTAGAGAGAGAAAGGGAAAGAGACAGACAGACAGACAGACAGATGGACAGATAGATATGCTGATAAATAGATAGATGGATAGTTAGAAAAAAGAAAGATAAATAGATAGCTATGTACATATGTGAATGCTTATGTAAATGTGTGTGTATATGTATATATGTGTGTGCGTGTGTGTGTGTGTGTATGCATATGCATATACGTATGATTGTGCCCAAGCGTGTGTCTTTTGTCTTTGTACATGTATATAGAATATACGCGCTTCTATTCATCCATGCATGAGGAGGTGTAGGCGTACTGCTCAATAATACAATTCTGTGAGCAAAGCGTTATATATATATATATATATATATATATATATATATATATATATATATATATATGCGCATACATGTATCCACAAATATATATATTTATAATGTCACAAGGTAACAATAATTTTATTATTGTGCACAACACGTACGCATTATGCGTAACGCATACAGTGTATATATTTTCTATGCCTCTATATGTATGCTTGTATGTATGTATGTATGTATGTATGCATGTACGTATGCATGAATATGTGTATGTATGTTTGCAGGTGTATATGCATACAGATAGATAAACAGACAGTAAGTTATAAATTTATAAATAGATGATACGTATAGCTAGATAGATAGAGAAAGAAAGTTAGATCGATCGATAAATAGATAGATATGTAAACATTTATATATATGTATATATATATATATATATATATATATATATATATATATATATATATATATATTTAAGTGGCAATATACTACACATCCACCCCTATATATATATATATATATATATTACACACAGATGGATAGACATTTTGATGGTGATATATTTTATAGAAACGGTTATATAGCTACATATGTATATGTGTATGAATATTTATTGTATACAAAGGTTTACATAAATATACATAAATTTATGTGTGTGCGTTTTTTGCTATTGTGTCAAAAAGAAACTGCACATATACACATTTAGAAATATATGTGTGAATGTGTGTACGTGTACCTGAGAAAAAAAGACTCCACATTAGTACCCGCCCCACATCCCCGTGTGTTAAGGAAATTCTTTTCTCTATTAGATATGATAGCAATATCATATACTAATACTCAAGAAGAAGGATCAACGATACAACCTCAATCAACAAAAGCAACGACAATAACACCAACCTATAAAAAAAACCTACAGCATGCAGCAGTAACAGGGATAACAACATTAAATGTAGCAACACCATAAGCAAATGAAGTTGCTCAAAAAATATTTTCCCTTTAGAATTATATCTCCAGTTAGGTAGAGATAAATACAGAAGATAGATTCCATGAGGTGAGCAGCAATGAGAATATGCCTACATCTGTACCTCTGTATGTGTAAAAATACATGAGTGTATGTAAATGTATATGTCTGTATGTCTGTGTGTGTTTGTAAGCGAATGTATCTGTTATGTGAGCGTGTGTGTGTGTGTGTGTGTCTGTGTGTGTTATATTTTGCTTGATTTAGGAATTGGACTGTGGCCTTGCAGGGATAACCGTCTTGAAGTGTTTACTCGTATAAATCGATTAAAGCTTGACACTTACTCTTACAGTCCCTTTTGCATAAACACTAAGTTACGGATACGTAAGCGACTTAACACATGTCAAGCTGTGGAACAAACACAAAAACAATACGCATATATATACATGCACACACACGCACACATACACACACTCATAATATATGCGGCGGTCTTTCTTTCAGTTCACACCTACCGTTACTTCCCACAAGGTTATAATCAGCCTGTGGCTAAAGTGAATGTCACTTACCCAAGGTTCTACGCACTGGGAATAACCCCGAAACCAAGTAGTTAGGAAAGGAACTGCTTAATATTCACGCACACACACATATGTATGTATCTGTTTATCTCTCTCTCTCCGTCTCTCTCTCTAGATGTGTATGCATATGTGCATGTATGTGTTTGTGTGTGTGTGTGTGTGTGTGTGTGTGCGTGTGTGTATAGATAGATAGTTATAACTACACATATTTGTATGTATATATATATATATATATATATATATATATGGGAGAATTTACGAAAAAACAACAGACGAAGACAGGTGGTGTAAACAACAAATGGATGTATTAGTTTAACGCTCGGGAATAGAGAAAGTCTTTGACGTTTCGAGCTACGCTCTTCAACAGAAAGAAATAAGGAGAAAAATAAGGAGAAAAACAAGGAGAAAAGAAATATAAATGTAGTGGTCAGCGATATATATATATATATATGTATATATATATATATATATATATATATATATATATATATATATATATATAGACACATAAATATCTATATGAAGAAATATATATATCTTTGGTATTATATTAAATTGTTGCATTTCCAAACATAGTCAAATGCGTTTTTTCACTATTTAATT
This sequence comes from Octopus bimaculoides, assembly GCF_046866305.1. Classification (NCBI taxonomy): domain Eukaryota; kingdom Metazoa; phylum Mollusca; class Cephalopoda; order Octopoda; family Octopodidae; genus Octopus; species Octopus bimaculoides. The sequence goes on along the minus strand of NC_142944.1, from coordinate 43,828,053 downwards.
TTACTTGCAATAGCCGGTTCTTTTGGTCAAACTATCGTATCTCCAGCTGATTCAGATGCCAAGCTATGAAAATTGTCAAAGTGTGGCACAACTGTTGAGCATTTTTCAAAAGGGTAGTAAGTTCCACATACGATAGTTTTGTAAAAATATTTTTGGCTGAAAATATCATATATGCATGGAGTTACGATTTTATGCACCCAACAAAGTATTATTGTTAAGCTGAAACTGTTGCCAACGTAAAAAGAAATGGAATGGTGAAACTATTTTTTCGTTTTCTGAAAAAGCAACGTTTTGGACTTAAGACACTTTCGCATAACACCAACTATATAAATATACATACATACATACATACATACATACATACATACATATATATATATATATATATATATATATATATATATATATATATATATATATATATATATATATATATATATATATATATATATATATATATATATATGTATACTATTAATAAAAGCCAGGTTGCGTTGCGTTCCGTTACTTAATAAATGAAAAACTGTATTGTGAATAAACAAACGACAGTAAAAAAACGCAACGCACCCCGGCTTTTACTAAATGTAAGTTATATATATATATATATCCGTGCGACTCTATTTCTAGCCTTTCTCCTTTCTCTCTCTTTATCCCTTCCCTTGTTTTCTCTCTGTCTGTCTCTTTCTCTCTCTCTCTCTCTCTCTCTCACTTTCCCTCTTTCTCTTCTGCCTGTTGCTGACACGTGACCCGTGGCCAGCATTTCTTTCTTTCTCTCCCTTTTTTCACACCGGTTCCGTAGTTAACCGGTCCAAAATTCTATGTCCCACTGTCTTGCTATTTGTTGTTTTCTAATCCTTTAGAATACCTTCTAAGTGTTACCCACCAATCTTGTAATTTTGGCACTGAAGCTATATTTTGTTCGTTTCTTATTTATTTCGTCGTTGTCCATCGTCTCAAATTACCTTTATTCACTTTCATATCTCCACTCTCTATTGGTTTCTTTCCTCTCGGCCCTATATTCTCCGCAACTTTTGCGGGCACAGACGGTATGAGAGGTTCTCAGTCTTATCATTAATGATGCAAAACTGAGTAGTACCATCTAGTTGATAACTGATGAAGAATTAGGGATCTTCTGAGTGTGTCTCCCGTGCAGTTGTACATTCAGTATACGTTATATGTTTTTTACTATTGTTTATTTATAATGCATATTATTATTATATATATTCTCATATTTCGGGACGGTCATTTTTTTTTCAAATAAACACGCACTATATATTCTTTCCTGACTCGTTTATTACAGTTCCTATTTTAACTCAGGGCAATTGTCCGGATATTATATATATATATATATATATATATATATATATATATATATATATATATATATATATATATATATATATATATATATATATATATATATATATATATATACATATAGATAGATAGATAGATAGATAGATATATATATAGATAGATAGATAGATAGATAGATAAATAGATAGATAGATAGATAGATAGATAGATAGATAGATAGATAGATAGATAGATAGATAGATAGATAGATAGATAGATAGGGGTAGGTAGGTAGGTAGGTAGGTAGGTAGGTAGATGTATATATAGATATATATATATATAAATGTATATATATAAATGTATGAGTATTTTTCAATGTTTCAATGTTTACAAATAACACGGAAAAAATAAATAAATAGTTACCAGGGTAGCAAAAATTCACACAAATACCAAGGATGTAACAATTTACTTATAAGGGTAGAGATTCCATGTTTTGGTGAAATGATTTAGCATAACATAGATAAATGAATAAATAGAGTTAAACACAGGAGTTATTCAAATTTTTATGCTTCCGACATTTGTTTCGAAGAAGACATTAGTATTATTCCAGAAGGAATAAAATGATGAAAAACAATACAGTCTTTTCATCAGGGTAAAAAAGAGAAATAAAACACATCAATAAGACATTTTAACCGAATGTGATTACTGCATATATGATGGTACGTTATTTAAGAAGAAAACTGTTAATATATATAACGTCAAAAGCAACTTATAGAAAGAGAAGGAGGAAGAAAAATATTAGTGCGATAGGTGAAGAGGAATAAAGCTTAAAGGCATGGAAGTAGATATATTTAGTGGAAGTGAAATGTAAGAAGATAGTTCAAGGTCAAATTTTACAGACTGGTAGAAATCAATTATATGAACTAAAGGTATGTTTTTGCCAATGTTTGCAACGATAAACGCGTTCCTTAAACGTATTAACGAGAGTATTTTCTGAGAACAGGAAGAAATAAAAAAAAACATACCTTTTGTTCATATAAGTGATTTCTACCAATCTGTAAAATTTGACCTTTAACTGTTTTCTTACATTTCACTCCCACAAAATATATCTATTTCTATGTCTTTAATCTCTATTCCTATTCACCTATCGCACTATATTTCTCCACTTTCAATTTTCTGCTTATTTCTTTCTTCCTCCTCCTTCTCTTTCACGTTATATATATTAATGTTTTTTTTTTTAAATAATGTACCAGCATTCCCTTCATCATATATGCAGTAATCACATTTGGTTCAAATGTCTTATTGATATGTCTTGTCTCTTTTTTTCTCCCCTGATGAGAAGACTGCATTGTTTTTCATCATTTTATTCCTTCTGGAATAATACCAATGTGTTCATCGAAACATATGTCGGAAGTATAAAGATTTAAATAACACCTGCGTTTAACTCCATTTATTTATTTATCTATATGTATGTATATATATACATATATGTGTGTGTGTGTGTGTGTGTGTATGCATGTACACGTTTAGATACATTTTTATATCTATCATTAGGTGTGTGTGTGTGTGTGTGTGTGTGTGTGTGTGTGTGTAGTGAAGTCGCCTGACTTAGTTACAGCATGGAGCTTACGATCGTGAGGTTGTGAGTTCGATTCTCAGACCAGGCTGTGTGCTGTGTTCGTGAGCAAAACTCTTTATTTCACGTTGCTCCAGTTTATTCAGCTGTAGAAATGAGTAGAGAGGTAACTGGTGCCAAGCTGTATCAGCCTTTGCGTTTGCCTTGGATAACAGAGAGGTGTAGAGCGGGGAAGCTGGTACGCATGGGTGAATGTTGGTCTTCCATAAACACTCTTGCCCGGATTTGTGCCTTGGAAGAGAACTCTCAAGGTGCAATGCCATGGTAATTCGTGACCGAAAGGAGTCTTTATATATATATATATATATGTCCTGTTGTCTATTTTATCTCGTTGTTTACATATTTCGCGTTATTTGTACCGTTGGTGACGTCCTGTACCCATATATGCCTCTGTGTGTGTGTGTGTGTGTGTGTGTGTGTGTGTGTGTGTGTATACACACAATAAAATGAGATAAATGAACAAGAGAGAAAAAGAAATAAATACAAAGAAATTGATGATTGAAAAAATAGAGAGAAAAGAAAATTCCTCCACGCGATAACTGGAAGAATGATCAGCATTAAAACAAAAAAAAACAAAGCAAATAAATAAATGTGCATCCTAACAATGAAATGTGTTTATGTAATATTTCGTATTAATTTAAATGTATAAATTTATAAATTTATTAATATATGAACAATAACGAAATATATAGGTATCAGTCAGTTATTTCCTATTTTCTATCAGATGAAAGGTCAGATCTTACTTGGAAAAAAAAATGCAGAACTAGTAACCCGATAAATAAGGAGAAAGACGTTAACCTAACGATTATATCGACCAAAATTTCCACAAAACCATTTAGAATAAAGTGAATCAATTAAAATCATCCACGCCCAGTAAATAGTCAAAATATTACCTAATGATTAAAAATAAAAATATGAGGTAAATAAGGAAATGTTAAAAGATTATAAGAGCAGTGCGATTTGTAGCAATCATAAAATTGAGTTTATCGAATTTTAACACATTATGAAGATTTAAATGTGATTCGGGAGGATGGTGCAGTTACAAATATATCCCAATGCTAGAATTAAAATTAAATTTATAAATAGTAAATAATATATATTACAGCCATCAGTATCTGTTATTAGAGCTAGGGTTAGCAAGAGTAATTTGAATTTGATCCGTTGCAACGACGACGGTATTACGGTATGCCATGATACATAAAGATAATTAAAGAAACTTATTATTAGTGATTAAGGTTTATAGCGTAGGTCCATAGATACGTATGCAGCGTTCAGGAAAGACTCTTAGAAGTATAGAATGCTTTTCATATAGAGTGCGGGCATTTGATCTTTAGTTCATCCGATTTGTAAATGACCTCACCCGTGAATTTTAAGATTTCTAATAAGTGGCAGAGATAACCACTATATATATTATTAACAAACAGCTTAGTGCCTTTCGCAATGCTCTAAGTTGAATGCACATCAACACTTTTATCATTCAATTCTCAGACTTTCGCAGACAACGATGTTGCTTTAGCCTTATCTCTCCTCTTAAAGATGTGAAGGTTATTATGTAACTGAGTTTGAAAAAATAAGTAGAACCCACGCAGGTAAATGTATGTAGGTTAATTCCAATGTTATATGTATACACGATATTTTTGGTACCTACAGGGCATTTAAGTTTATTCCTACAGTTACATTGACTAGATAATGCCGAGATAGTAGTTTCGTGTACAACCGTTATGTTGTACACAGCCATAATCATTAAAATTATAATCAGTGTTATAATCAGTGTTAGTCACTCCATTGACACTAATATTATAAAGGTTATAAGCATCATTCAGATTTACAGGAGTTCCGGAATAATTATACCTGTTTTCATTATTATTACAAGTACCATAATTGCAGCCATAACTATTACCATAGCTATTCACACTATTACAAGCATAATTATTACTATTGCCACTGTTATTAATGTTTTTTATTAGCATTATATAAATTGCTACGTGAGCAATTGATACTAGTTATACTATTACTACAATTAATATTAGTGTTAACCCAACCATCAGCATTATTTGTATCTTTACTGTGGTTATTATAATTATTATCCACATCTTTATTGGCGTTATAATTACCATTATTATTATTATTATTATTATTATTATTATTATTATTATTATTATTATTATTATTATTATTATTATTATTATTATTATTATTATTATTATGGCTTCCTGATAGAATCGTTAGAACACCGAGCAAAATACCTAGCGGCATTTCGTCTGTCTTTATGTTGAGCTTAAATTCCGGGGAGGTCGACTTTGCCTTTCATCATTTCGGGGTCGATAAAATAGGTACCAGTTCAACATTGGGGTCGATATAATCGACTCGACTAATCCGCTCCCACAAAATTGCAACCCTTGTGGTAAAATCTCAAACCTTCCTTGCTACTATCACTATTAGTATTGTTAAATTCATGAACAGTACGAGTGTTTGAGACTAGAGTAGTAGCAACAGGAGTTACACGTATGGATTGCTGAATGCATGATAGATAGTGTTGGATCGTGTCCCATCCCAGTTAGGGTTAATGTTATTAATATCACCAGGAGAATTCTTATTAGTCTGTTAAAATAGCGGCGATAGTATCGGTTACATTCGGTGTAATAAGAATAGAGAGCGTAACCTTGAGCTTGTTAAAGATTCTACTATACCTACAGGATGGAGGAAACTGTTTCTCGAAGATATTGAAAAACGTATCAGCATTTGTAGACGATGTGAGCTATAACAAATTTTATTACCACGTGATATTTGCCGACTTCGTTTAGGGGAAACTTCCTTATTTTTACATTCCTTCTTGTTACTGTCCTTATTACTCTCACTACCATAACCATTATTGGAACTATTATAGTCGTTATTATTATTATTATTATTGTTGTTGTTGTTGTTGTTGTTGTTGTTGCTGTTGTTGTTGTTGTTGTTATTGTTGTTATTATTATTATTATTATTATTATTATTATTATTATTATTATTATTATTATTATTATTATCATTCCTTGTCTGACATCGCTTTTTAAATTTCTTTTCTTATATCTTTCTTACTATCTTTGACTATCTTTTAATTTGTAATATTATTATTCGTATTACATAGATGCCTTCCGTGCAATGACATTTGATTACTTAGCTCACTGTTTCACGTGATTCTGTCTATCCAGTTAGTGGCCTGCTTCACGTTGATATGCCTTGATACTTTATGGATATATACTAGTTTCAGTCTCTTTGCCTTATAGCTAATCTTAATTGTTCTTAAGTGTGTTACTTAGTCTATCAGTCTCATATACCAAACTGCAATGTTACAAAGAAGTAAAGAAAGTCACGTAGGTTGTAAAAACAAAGACTGATATACGACAGCTTTCTTTCAGTTTCCTCTAACAAATCCACGCATAAAGCTTTGGTCGGTCCGTGGTTATAAGTAGAAGACACTTGAGCGTGTTAATGTGCAGGTGGGATTGAATCGGAAACCATGTGGTTAGGAAGCAAGCTTCTTACCACACAACTGCCTATGTGTGTCTTTGAAATCACAACCACCATCACACGAGGCCACTACAGTCGACAGATACAGGATGGCTACCACTAACGCCAGGACATGTTTTCATGAATAACACTGCCAACAAGCATGGGTGGAGTTCCTGCTCAACCTTACCAATATCTTATTCGTGGAGCAAATTTTGCTCCGACCAGCCAGGACAAATAATATACTGGATATCTACTTCACAAACAATATGAATATCATCCATGATGTGAAATTGACATCGGCACTAGTATCGGATCACAATATAATAGAGGTAACTATGTTTGGACCAAAATGAGGTGCATATATATACAACTTATAAGAAACCCCTAAAATCTCTTCAGTTTGAATTTTCATAAAGCAAACTGGAAATCGAATCAGAAAGAGATTCTCGAAAAAGATCTTCACACGAGACATTGACATGAAACTGAAACATTTCATAACCGTAATGCAAACCATATGCGCCAAATTTGTACCAGAGCACAAAGCGAACACACACAAGAACGAGATTCCCAGGGGGAAAAAAGTCTTTCAAAAGCCTTTCATAAAGTCCACCATGGTATGAAATGTCACAAACTGCGTGATTTCGGCGTGGTCGGAAAACTTGATGAATGGCTACTTATAAAAGAAAAGAGGTGTGCATGTGTGTGTGTGTGTGTGTGTGTGTGTGTGTGTGTGTGTGTGTGTGTGTGTGTGTGGAGTGAGTAAATGAGATTAATAAATCTATATATACATAATAGGTGCAACAGCTTAATAAAGCCAGGCAGATATCTATGAAGTATTCTGTGTTAAACAAATTTGGTCAACTATATCAAACAATCATATACCAATAAATGCAAGTAGAATTTAACATCCAACATCATTTGTCATGTATGACAAGTAAATCCAAATATCGCTTAGAAGAAATTCAAGAACTTCAGAGTATAAGACAACAAGAACAAGAATAGAGAAAAGCACTACACATTACCCACGATCGTTTCTAATGCACCAGCATATTTAGCCACATAAAATGGTATAAAATACCAATCAAATTTATGTATCCGAAAATATATGCTAACACAACGTTATCAAGGCAATCCAAACTTGCTTAAGTTCAAAGTGACCTAAGAAAACATCTCTTAGAGACGAACGCATGCAAAAAGAACATTAAGAAGAAATATAATGTTCTAAGAAATGCAAGTTTTGTATTTTTAGATATATATATATGCGAGGGGCTTCTTTCAGTTTCCATCTACCAAAACTACAGACAAGGTTTTGTCAGCTCGGGGTTGTAGTAGAAGACACTTACCGAAGGTGCCACGCAGTAGAATTGAATATTTTCCAGTGCTCATTTCGCAATGAATATAGGGTCTTCCGAAATGGGGAAAGCTTACGCTTAGCGGTGTATTTATATCTATTGAATGTGGTGGATAACGTGCTTTTTATAATGGAGCTTCACCTATTAATATATGCGTATGCCTCTATGTTTGTATACATAAATGGGTGTGTGTGGAGAGAGAGGAGGGGACGGAGAGAGAGGAGGGGACGGAGAGAGAGGAGGGGACGGAGAGAGAGGAGGGGACGGAGAGAGAGGAGGGGACGGAGAGAGGGAGAGAGAGAGAAAAAAATACAGGCAGATAATGCATTCAAAGACACCATTAGATTCTAGAGCATTTTGGTATGTATTTGCTATGCTGTTCAAAGTATTCTTCATTATAATGGATTGTGAGGATTCCATCTTGAAATTGCGGGAGTGGAATTTGTAAGGATACATTTGTGTCTGTGTATATACTTATGTATATATATACATGTACAAGGTATATGCCTAAAATGTAAATATACGTATAAATGCATATATCTATCTCCTTCTATATCTCTCTCTTTCTCTTTCTCCACACACACACACAACACACACACACACACACACACACACACACACACACACACACACACACACACACACATATATATATATATATATATATATATATATATATATATATATATATATATATATATATATATATATAGGTATACGTATGTGATGTACATTTGTATTTTTGTCATTGTATTTTATATATATATATATATATACAAGTACTCTTATTTCATGTTTGAGCAGTCAGTTCTGAGAAAGCCAATGCATCCAACTGTAAAAAACTATTCCTCCATCGAAAATACCAATTCTACGAATGCAGTCATTGAAAATGGATATAAAATAGTCGAACACATACACACAAGCATATATACAGTCCAACGCAGATAAATACTTAGATTTATTGTGTATACATTTATATACACAAGAGTACACATATGCACGTGCATATTTATATGTACACACACACACATACACACACTCATAGACGCATGGACATATATATATATATATATATACATACATACACATCTATATATGGATATACTCGGATTTTTAAAAACATGCCCACTCTCAAACACGCACATGCACACACTACACACCACACACACACATATATATATTTATATATACATAAGTATATACATATGTGTATATATGTATTTACATACGTATATATGTGTGTATATATATATGTATACATATATACGTGTGTATATATATATATATATATATATATATATATATATATATATATATATATATATATATATATATATATATATATAAATACTTATGTATGCGTGTATATATGCACATGTGTGCGTGTATATATATCATCCACCAAATGTCACATAACAGAAGAGTTTTAGTGAATGAGTAGCAAAGCAAACGGCGTTACCCCGGACTGAACCTAATATATATATATATATATATATATATATATATATATATATATATATATAGAGAGAGAGAGAGAGAGAGAGAGAGAGAGAGAAGGGGTCAGACACACTGATACACAGACAAACACACAGACAAACACACAGACAGATAGGCAGGCAGACAGACAGACAGATTCTTTTGAGGAGTAGTGGATCTTGAAGCACACTTGAAAAATGTGAATAGTAATATGCATTAAACTGAAAATATTTGTGAAATGTGAAATGTGAAAGACTGTCCAAGGGTTAGGGTTAGGGTTAGGGTGTGTGTTTGTTGCAATTATCTTACTTTATATAATGCCTGCGGCATGGAAGGTAAAATAAAAAATGGATGTTTTGTTATTCTTGCTGAGATGAAGATTAGGATAATGGAAAATAGCTGATTATCCTTATTTTTCTCTGCAGGAGACACTGATTAGTATGATATATATATTTATATATATATATATATATATATATATATATATATATATATATATATATATATATTGCTGACACCTCTGGATTCAATGGTACTGCCCAGGTGTCGAAACCATAATGATATCAGTGGGGCAGCTGATGATGGAGGTATGTTGGATTGTTGTTATGGCTGTGTAATAGTATTATAACACATCCTTTTGATACATATATATATGTGAGTGTGTGTGTTTGTGTATGTGTGTGTGTGCGTGTGTGTATGTATGTAGATATTTCATACTAATCAGTACCACTTGAGCAATGATGGTGATTCAATCGAATAGCCCCTTCCTGCAAAACATTCAGCCCTGTGAGTATCGTAGAATTGTAATTGTAAAGAAGTAAAATTCACTGTGGCGGTTTCCCTCTTCTTGAAGAACGTTAGAATATGCTTTATATTTGACTCTTTTCTCCTGTATGATGTTGATCCTGGTTGCCTTAAGATCGGTGATGTCTTGATAGCAACTTCTATTGCTTTCGATCGATCTATCTTCGCATTTAAATTCCAGGTTTTCAAGTATGTCCTTATAACTTAGCAGTGGGTGACCTTGGTGTTTGACACTGGAACGAAGCTGATTAGTGTAGTCCAAAGTAGTAGCAAAAGCATCTATTTTCAGTGTTCAGTGCACCCTATCCCCATATGTTATTGCAGCTTTTCAATCTTTAGAATGTCATTATAACTTAGTATTGGGCAGTATTAGTGCCTGGCAGAAGATCTAAGCCGAACAAAGATGTCGGAGATGTCTTGGTAGCAAGATCTTCTTCACTGAGTTCTATACGGTGCATCTGTTTCCCATGTCTTCAAGTTTATCGTGTAGGCTTTCAAGTAGAACTCTAGGGGGTCCTTATAAGGGAGCTGTGGGCGGTCTTGGTGTCTGGCAACAGATCTAAGTTGACCATAGAAGTTGTGTGTGTGTGTGTGTGTGTGTGTGTGTGTGTGTGTGTGTGTGTGTGTGTGTGTGCGTGCGCGCGTGTGTGTAGAAAGAGCAGTACAGGTAAGGAGGAGTTCGAAATAGCAGAACAATATGATTTCAGTCCCAGAACAGCTGTCAGGTATCTGCACAAACTTGGTTACTATGGCAGAGCAGCAAGAAGGAAGTCACTTCTTCAGCGGAGAAAATACTGGGTCAGTGAGACAGTGGTGAGGCTACTAGCGTTTTGGGATACTGTCATATTCTCTGATGAGTCCAGGTTTGCTATATTTCCTGACAGTGGTTGAGTGTGAGTCTGGAGACTCTGTGATAGAGAATTTGATGTGATAAAATGGCAGCCAACAATGAA
>NC_142944.1:43794544-43809544 GCF_046866305.1 Octopus bimaculoides | reverse complement strand
CCACATGAAACAAAGTATCACGAAAGCTGAAGCACTTCAAAGGTCAATTACATAAAAGATTGATGGCAAGACGGGCCTTGATTATTGGGGTCGCCTAGAAAAAAATCAAGCTTTATTCTCTCCAATGCCGCCGTGAGTGCTACATCATCTGCAAGATGTTGAAAGTATTTTATCGGAATTGTCCAAATTAAGTTGACATTACCTTTAAGATACACCCAAGATTTGGGCCTCGTGCTATCCGCCCACAACATAAATCACATTCGCATCTCATTACAACAATACGACACAATTATTTCACCTCAACTGGTCCCGCTCTCTTTAACATTACACCAAAACCCATTAAAGCAGAAATAGACCCCATAAAGTTTAGGAAGACTTTGGACAAATTCCTTTAAGAAATCCATGATAAACTTCCTACATCCGGTTATGAATCCGGAGACATTAACTCTCTACTCAAATGGGCTATGCTGTCCGATTCCTGATTTAAATCACTTCGCAAGGTAATACTATTAAATTAGACATGGTCTGGTCCAATACTGGCAGAATTGTTCCAAGGAATCTAATGCTCTTAGCTTAGTTTTTCCTTGAGGCTGTCCAGATTGGAGCAATATCAAGAATAACCAGCCGAAATTGTAAGGATAATCTGGATCTCTACTGAAGAGAGAAAACTCCAAATGACCTGTCCGTATTTTCTTTGTATCGTCTATCTGTATGTTTTCTCCCTTTCTTGTATCACCTAACTGTCTGGATGTTTTGCGTCCTTGTCCCATTCTGTATTATTTATACATATAGTTGAGTGCTTGCAATTCTATGCTATTGAACTGTATATTATTTTCATCAGCCAATTTATATATTGTGTTAAGGCCATTGTGCAGTTTTAGGATGTCAGTAGGATCCTTGACCGACTGGGATACTTTTTATCATCGGCGTAGCTGGTGAGTGTGGCTGATTCTATGGCTGAGGGCATGTCCGAGAGAGCAAACACAAACAGTACTGAACCCAGTCCTGTTCCCTGGAGGACTCCACTGAAGATTGGTGTCACTTCAAAAAGAGCAGCATTTGCTGTGACAGCATGACTTCTGCCCCTTAGAAAATCATGCAGACACTCTCCCAGTCTACCAGCGATATCGAGGTCACGCAACTTGGTACAAATCATTCCATGATTGACTTTGTCAAATGCCTTGGCAAAGTCGAGATATATCACATGCACATTTCAATGGTTGAGCTGTTGGTTTAGTACCGAGTCGAAGTGGTGTAGTAGCTGTGTTAGGCAGCTTCCTCCAGGACGGAAACCATTTTGCGTGTCTGTAAGCAAGACGTTTTCCTCTAAGAACGTGGTCAGTGTTTTTCTGACAATGCGTTCCATGATCTTGCTGACATGTGAGGTCAGAGAGATAGGCCTGTAGTTTATAGCATCTGCTCCTGTTCTCGCTTTGTGGTCAGGGCGCATTATTCCTTCTTTTAACTTTTGCGGAAATGTTCCGCATTCAAGGGAACTCTGGAAAAACATTTGCAGTGGTTTTGTAAGAGTTTTCTTGCATGTTTTTAAGAGGATTGTGTTATAAAAAGGCATATATATATACGTCCTGTGCCGACATATGAATATTTTTATACGTATAGATGTAAGTATGTACATATACGTATGTATGCACACACACACACACACACATATATATATATATATATATATATATATATATATATATATATATATATATATATATATATATATATATATATATATATATATATATATATATATATAAATATATATGTGCATACATACGTATATGTACATACTTACATCTATACGTATAAAAATATTCATATGTCGGCACAGGACGTAACAAAACGTGTACAACAAAAAATACGAAGTACGAGTACATAGAGTATGAACCATTTTTTCGAACAAAGAAAGACACAAATGGAAAACAAGACAAACAACACAATAAAGAACGACTCTTCATCAGTTGTTGGCTGTTGTGGAAGGTGTTTATAAGCTATTTAAAGACATTAAAATAGTTAGATTCACTTCAACATTTAAATTTATTGCATCATGGAATTTTGTCAGACAACAGGTCGCGATTTCAAAGCAACGAAAATATTCTGACAAAGTTAATTTAAATATTTAAGCGAAAGTAACAGTTTTTGCGTGTTTTTAAATAGCTTGTAAACAACTTCCACACTGCAATTGTTTTTGTTTCAGGACATGTTCTCAAGTCAAGCCACTTGCTATGCAAGTACATGTCCATAATATATTTATATATATATATATATATATATATATATGCATATGTGAGTGTGTGTATATATATATAGAAATGTATATATATTTATGAATATATATATATAAATATATAATTTAGAGAAAAACCCAAAATTATTCAATTGATTCATGAAAATCTACAATCACATATAAAAAAATTTAATATGTAAATACAATAAAAAGACCTATAATAAACGCTTAAAAGTATAACGTTTAAAATTTTAGTTTATACTAAAGCTTCCATAAGATAACTATTGCATTTATTTTCAGTAATATTGTTAACTGTTTTATTTTATTTATTGATAAAATAAGTATTTTTATATAAATTTATTTGATATTTATTGTTAGTCGAAATATATACATTGATTTTATTATTATTATTGTATTTTGATCTGAAGATTTTTGAATAGAACTGATTTTCGATCAATTTATTTTGAATCGATTTTATTTTATTTTATTTTCTATTTGAAAATATGGTTATGAAACACGTGTAGTCCTTTTTACTCTTTTATTATTTATTACTTTGTACTTTTTGATTTTTATTATAGGTCTTTTTGATATATTTACATATTAAATTTTTCTATATGTGATTGTGGATTTTCATGGATGAATTGAATAATTGTGGGGTTTTTCTCTAAATTATATATTTATATATTATATATTGTGAAATTTAATTTAATTTTCATAAATTAAATTGAATTTTTCCCTGTAAATTTGGAATTTTTTCCCTAATATTATTATTATATATAAATATATAGATATATAAAATTTATATATATATATTAAGGATATATATATATATAGGATCACAGTCAAGGCAGTGAAACTGACAGTGCAAAACACTTCTTTACTTTCAACAAAGTAACCTCGTAAGTCATTAATCAATCTTTACAAATGGTAGCTAGATGGTCTTCGTAGCTTCAGCGGACGCACATGTGCATGTTCTTCTCTGTCCATCTTTCTATCTACATAAACATAAATGTGTGTATGTGTGTGTGTCTGTGTGTGTGTGTGAATTACACTGCGTTACACCTTAGATAAGTGTCCTCTTTTATAGCCTCGAGCCAACCAGGCCCTTGAGTGGATTTGGTAGAAGGAGACTAAAAAGAAGCCCACCTCATATATATGTGTGTGTGTTTGTCCCCACCACTGCTTGACAACCAGCGTTGGCTTCCTCACCTTACAGTAACCTAGCCATTCAACACAGGATGCAATAGAATAAGTACTAGCTTGCAAAAATAAGCATGGGGGTCGATTCTTTCAATACGTTTCCCCAGAATGACCACAGTCTAATGACTGAAACAAGTAAAAGATATTTGCGCTTGTATATGTGTATATTTATATGTGTGTATGTATATATGTATGCATGTTAGTTTAAAGGTGAAGACAGGCAAGCAACTGGTATCTGGCCCCACTATGATATTTAAATATTTATACAACATATTTGAAAAAAGAGTATTTAGAAAGTTTGAATTGCAAGATTACAACCAAAATCCGGGTGACACTGTTCACAATGTTTGTGACATATGCTACTATTCCCCGTCAATGGGTATAAAGTCGTAGTGTTGATGCTGCATAGTAAAGCAGGTCATCATAGGTAAAATCTAAAACTGGACGAAAGAAAGGAAGAAGGTATGCAGGTAAGCCCTTACAGCTGTTTCGAAAATAGATGTGTAGCAGGTGCAGTTTCCTGTAGGCAAGTTGCAACCAACATTTTTGTGGCAATTCAATCTAATCTAACGGAAACTGAATATACCTATCCATCTCGTCAGATGGTATCACCCACGGAACTTTAAGTCATGTGGTGTGGTTACTTCCCATCTACCTGGTTCTGGTTCAGTCCCACAGTAAGATACTTCGATCAAGCTTCTTCTACTATGGCCTCGACCTGACTTGTGAATGGATTTCGTAAGCAGAAACTGAAATTAGCTCATCGTATATATACACGAATGCACACGAATGTGTATACTTTAGACTCCCTGATCTCCAAGATACACTTTATCAAGTAACATAACTCCAGAAATCATATGGAGTAGCCCATGTCGGTCGCTTGTATTCATGATTGTAATATTTTGGTTAATTCAAATAAAAGCACTTAAATAAATTGGTGGAAAAAACCGTAACGAAGTTATGTGACAATCCAACACTTGGCACCCCATTTTCATTCATTTGAAAAGAGGCAAAATTTATACAAATCTTTAAAATGATAACTAAAATGTTATGCAAGCTTGTCGCTGTTAATGGTTTCAAATTTTGGCACAAGGCCTGCAAATTTTACGGGACGAAAAAAGTCCATCACGTTGCCCACAGTGCTAAATTGGGACTTATTTTATCGATCTGAAAGTATGAAAAGGCAAAATCGATCTCGCTAATATTTGAACTCAGAACAAAAGAGCCATAGAAATGTCCTTAAGCATATATTGGCCGATACACTAACGATTCTCAAGCTCACCACCTTTAATAACGACACAGAGCCGCCAGTTTTTTAGGGGAGGGGTAAGTCAATTACATAGACCCAAGTTCTTGAGTGATGCTTATTTTATCGAGCCTGAAAAAAATTTAAAAGTGAAATTGACCTCGGCACAATTTGAACTCAGAACGTCAAGAGCGAGACGAAATATCCTTTTCTACACTAGGCACAAAGCTCGAAGTTTTGTGGGACGGGCCCCAGTCGATTAGATCGATCCCAGTACGCAACTGGTACTTAATTTATCGATCCTGAAAGGATGAAAGGCGAAGTCGACCTCGGTGGAATTTGAACTCAGAACGTAAAGACCGACGAAATATCGCTAAGCAGAATCTACAGGATACGAACAATCGAAGCAAGAGAAGTCCCAGACTTTTGAGTGAAATATTTGGCAAATGCCGACAAATTTCTTGCAGAGATATTCAACCATTTACTAAAAGAATTCGAAATAACAATAAAATTACTCTCCAAAAGAAAAACCCATTTTAGTCCGAAAGACTGGCAGAATATCAAACCACAAAAAACTACAGATCCGTGTCCTGTAATATCTTAGCGATGTTATTATAGGAAACCATAAAGACCAGTCGGGAAAAAATCCATCAGAAAATGGTTCTTAAAAAGAGTGATATGGTTGTAAATATCGGTTTGTGATCTTCAGAGCGCTAACAGTAGAGACTTGGATTGGTTTGAATTTATTGCCAGAAGTCTTTTTGATAGTGTTGGCCACACATGGATTCTGGAAACATTAGCTACGAGTAATATATATCTCCAAAAGCAAACAGGTTGATTAAACATAGCATTTATAAATGGAGAGCAGTTGTACTGGTCTATGTAAGCAAAGAGATTTCAAAACCAAACCCAATTTCTATTAGAAGAGAAAAGTTCCACTGGGTCTCCTTTATTCGTTCTGCATTTCTTGAAGAAGAATATTTTGAGAATAAGTGTGAACAACGGAGGGCTACAATGCAATGATTGTCTAAAGCCGGTAAACGTTGTATGAGGAAGTTTTACTTCACGGTTATTCGATTTACTAAATATAAACACGTAATCATTTTCAAATCAGCACTGTCTTCTTAAGACTCAAGAAATGTCACGCAGAATAATATAATGTTTGATTTAGAATAGGAGACTGGATATACACAGCTCGATGAACTTTGGTCATGGGTCTGTTATAAAAGTGTTCTGTGGGGGCCATTCAACAGCAGCAATTCCGACAACAATTCTTATGAATGATCCAAGGATAAAGGAATATCACCCTGGAAAATGTAATGTCTGATTTATGAAAAGAGACAGGATGTATGCGACTGGACATTCTTTAGTCGTATGTATGTTTTACAAGTGTCATGCAGGGACCAAACAGCAACAACAACAACGACAACATTTCTCACGTTCAATGATCCAAAAATGAAAGGAAAGTCACGCTGGATAATGTGATATCTAATTTAGGAAAAGAGACAGGATATTTACAGCTTGAAGTTCTTTGGTCGTTGGTCATTTCGAAACATTACCGAATCACCATAACCTGAACAACAGGAATAAAGGAAATCCCAGGCCTTTGACAAAAATATCTGACAAATACAGATTACTTGCAGATATCTTTTATCTATTTTTATGCTTTTCTTATTTCAGTCATTGAACTGCGGCTACGAATCAACATCAGTATTTATTTTTTATTATATCTAGTACATATTCTATCGGTTGCTCTTGCTGAACTTCTAGGCTACAAGGATATAAACAAACACTGCTGACAAAGAGGGGGAATAAAGAAAAATATACACACAAATACACACGTATGAATGTATGTATGTGCGTGTGCATATATATATATATATATATATATATATATATATATATATATATATATATACAACAGGTTTCTTTCAGTCAGTCTACCAAATCCATTCGCAAAGGTTTGGTCGGCCCGAGGTTAAAGAAGACCAAAGACTAAGGCGCCACGAAGTGTGACTGAACCTGAAACCATGTGGTTAGAAAAACAATCTTATCACTCAGCCATGCTGACAAAATCCGGAATAACAATAAAACTACACTCCAAAAGAAAAATCAATTTAATCCCAAACATTGGAAGAACATCAAAGTAAAAAACTACAGATCCGTGCCCTGTAATGTCTTAGCGATATTATCATAGGAAACTATAAAGACCGGTCGGAAGAAAAAATCCATCTGAAAATGGTTCTTAAAAAGAATGATGTGGTTGTAAATATCGGTTTGTGATCTTCGGAGCGCTAACTGTAGAGACTCGGACTGGTATGAATTAATTACCAGAAGTCCTTTTGATAGTGGTGGCCACACATGGATTTTAGAAGGATTAGGTATGAATAATATATACATACACGTGCACGCGCACGCGCGCACACAGACTCACACATGCACACACAAACTCTACTCCCCATGGTTTCAGGTTCAATCCCACTATGTAGTCCGTTGGATAACTTGTAGCCCCAGGCCGAACAATGTTTACGGAAACTGAAAGAAGCTTGTCGTACATATATGTATATATATATATATATATATATATATATATATATATATATATATATATATATATATATATATATATATATATGTATGTGTGTGTGTATATACATACATATATATACGCACGCACATTCATATGCACATACATACGCACATACATACATACATACATACATACATACATACATACATACATACATGCATATATATATACATGTGTGCGTGTGCGTCACTTTCTGCTTGTTTTGTCACCTACCACGACTTGACAAGCGGTGTTGGGTTGTTTATGACCATGTAACAGAGCGGTTCGACAAAGACATTGATAAAATAAGTACCAGGCTCTCAAAATGAGCACAGCATTTAACTTGTTTGATTAAATGCGTTTGGGGAGGTGCCCCACCATAGCTAGCCACAGTCCAATGGCTGAAATAAATAAAAGAGGAAAGAAAGATTAATATATAAGGAGCGGCTGTGTGGTAAGTAGCTTGCTTACTAACCACATGGTTCCGGGTTCATTCCCACTACGTGGCAACTTGGGCAAGTGACTTTTACTTTAGCCTCGAGCCGACCAAAGCCCTGTGAGTGGATTTGGTAGACGGAAACTGAAAGAAGCTCGTAGTATATATATATGCGTGTGTATATGTTTGTGTCTGACCCCCCCCCCCTCAACATCGCTTGACAACCGATGCTGGTGTGTTTACGTCCCCGTAACCTAGCGGTTCGGCAAAAGAGACCGATAGAATAAGTACTGGGCTTACAAAGAATAAGTCCTGGGGTCGATTTACTCGACTAAAGGCGGTGCTCCAGCATGGCTGCAGTCAAAGTGACTGAGACAAGTAAAAGAGTAAAAAAATAAAAAAATATATAAGCGCAGCCATTCTTATGTTGTTAGAAGTTTGCTTCCAAACCACACGGTCCCAGGTTCTTCCCCCATTGCGCGGAACCTTGAGCAAGTATCTTCTGTTATAGTCCTGAGCCGACCAAAGCCTTGCCATTAGATTTAACTGACGGAAACTGAAAGAAACCCGTTGTGTATATGCGTGTGTGTGTGTTTGTGTGTGCGTGCACGTACGTATGTGTGTGTGTATATATATATATATATATATATATATATATGCAAACATATCTTCATGTATGTATCTTTTGTATGTTTGTCCCCCACCACCGCTTGACAACCTGTATTGATACTCTTACATCTCCGTAACATAATTGCTTGCCAAAGGAGTATGATAGGAAATGAACGAGGCTTTAAAAAGATGCCGAAGTACTGGGAGCTATTCGTTTGGTTAGCTCTAACCGCTATCCAATAATTGAAACAAGTAAAATATAAAAGTTAACCACCGGGTTCCATTTGCTGGGCTGAAACTTTCAAGTTGGCGCTCCAGCATGTTTGACCACTGTCCAGTAACTACAAGCAGGTAACTGATAAAGATAAGTGATGCCATCGAATTGTTCGACTAAAACAAAACCCCTTCAAGTTGGTGTTCTACCGTTGCCGTAATCCAATGATGCAGTATGTAAACAAATAAAAGCAATATCAAATATATATATTGGGGTCGATTTGTTCGACTAAACGCTTCAAGGTCGTGTCTCCGTATGACCGGTCACAGTCCAATGACCAAAACAAGTAAAAGATAAAAGATTATTAAATACCCAAGTGATTGAAAAAGTTGTTCTAAATATATTGCTCAAATGTCTTCAGAGAATAAAAAAAAAAAATCCTATACTCTGGGAGATATTAATATATGTAATTTAGACAGAGGGATTAATGGAAACTAGACAGATAGTTTGATTTATTGTCGAAGACGACAAGATAATGAAATGATCTTCTAATCAATAGATCAATTCGTCTGGAGGAGAATATATATATTTGATTGAAATGAAAGAACTATAACAATGTCTTTTAAATTTTGGTAAAAGGACGGAAAGTTCAGTAAATATAAAGATCTAGAAATCGAAATACAAAATACATAGCTTTATAAAGTGAAAACCATCTCAGATGTTGAGAGTATCCTTGGTGTAATACAAAAAGGATAAGATCTCAGTGTACCCTTCTTTCACAGAGATCCAACAGATTGTGTTGATAAATACCAGCTTCACCCTTAGAAAAGCACTATTAATGTACAGGTTGTTCCAGAAAGATTTACCCTTGTTTAAATCTTCCTAAAGAATATCAATTCGGATAAATATTATCTACATTTTAATTAAAAATAGGCATATGCCTTTTGATCAAATTGTCTATTGTTTCGTTCGTCTATAACAATGTTTGTAAACAAACATGGCGTCGAAATTAAAACGTGATCAGTTTGTCACTTTAAAAACAACTGTAGTGAGCAACAAGGACATAAGAAAATAGTTGAATGCGTGCCGTAAAACAGTGTTCAATACCTAAAAACGGTTTATGGACTCCTCTACCACCTCTAGTTGGCCAATTCCTGATCAGAAACGATCAATTCGTACAAAACAAACTGTTGAAGCTGTGAAGAAGCGAAGGAACCAAAATCCCTGCAGAAGGGCAATGCAAACTGCAAATCGTCAATGCACAGGATTTTTAAAAAGGATTTGCAGCTAACTGATTACAAGAAACCATCCTGGCACTTAATTTCATCAGATTCTAAGAAGAAACGGCTCGACAGGGGTAAAACCATATTAACTGAGGTGAAGCGCACCGCTAAGAAAGCATTGATCTGGTCCGACGAGAAGATCTTCACCGTGGAGGCAGTTACCAACAGGCAGAATGACAGGCTTTACGCTCGTAATGCAGGAGACTCGCTTGAATGTAGCAAGAGTCATTTCTGTCATCAGAAGCCAACTTCACTCATGGTGTGGGCCACAGTTGCATCTGATGGGTCCAAGTCTCCCTTGATCTTCATCGATGTTGGCGTCAAGATCAACAGTGAAGTTTATACAGAAATGTGGGATGAGTGTTACCCTGGGTAGTAGTAGTAGTAGTATTAGTAGTAGTAGTAGTAGTAAAATGTAACATACTAAAGCTAAAACTATCCCTGTTATTGTAGGTGCCCTGGTATAACTAAGGGATTTCGGGAACAAAGAAATAACATCGCTGGAGACCCTTCTCTCACAGAAATCCATAAGAATTTTTAGACAGAATTGTTAGCACGCGGAACATAATGATTATCGGCATTTCTTCGGCAAAATATTAATAATAATAATGATGATGATGATGATGATGATGATAATAATGATAATAATAATGATGATAATAATAATAATAATAATAATAATAATAATAATAATAATAATAATAATAATAATAATAATAATAATAATAATAATCGTGATAATAATATGATGTAGTATCTTAAAATGAAAATTGTCTTTGTTATTGCAGATGTTCTTGTTAAGATAAAAATGTAATGCTAGAAACAGCTAAATAATATCTCAGGAGACACATCTCTGACGAATATTCTCACATCTTTAGAAAAATCCTCCTATCAACGTAAATTAATGTTTTGTACTGTGTTATGTTATATTTCTATACTGTACTCCCTAAATTTTCAGTTATATCTGAACATCGCTAAACCTTCATTTTCCCTAGGTCTCTAGGTGTGATCCAGCAAGACATTGCAACAACCTATCAGAAGTATGTATATAACGTCCCAGAAGATCCATCTCTCAAAGAAATCCAAAAGATTGTGTCGGCAATTCTGCCCACACCCTTAGAAAAACACTAACAGCTTCAGTTGAATGTCTCGTGTTGTGTTGCATCATATGAGCATACTCCTATACTGTCCTCCCCACTTCACTTCCCAAAGTCTGAATTACATCTAAACAACTTTTAACCTTCTGTTGCTTTAGATCACTGTCTGTCGCTCAGAAAGTGGTTGCACCAAATGCAGATTGAAAAGATAATAATGATGATGATGATGATGATGATGATGATGATGATGGTGATGATGGTGATGATGGTGATGATGGTGATGATGATGATGATGATGATGATGATGATGATGATGATGATGATGATGATGATGATGAGGAGGAGGAGGAGGAGGAGGAGGAGGAGGAGGAGGAGGGGTGGTATTTTAAAGCCCAAACTGTTGTTGTTGGTATTGTTGGTATCCTTGGTATGATAAAAAGGGTTGTCAGAAGCTACTAGATAACATCCCAGGAGAAATATCTTTCACAGAAATTCAAAACATTGTGCTGACAAGTACCGCTCATATCATTAGAAACCCCGAGCAAATGAAATTAAATATTTTATATTGTTCGCGTCATATGAATGTATTTCTGCAATTCTCTACCCACCTTCCTTTCCTAAACTTTCAATTACATCCAGTAAACATCTATTAACCTCCTCTTGTTCTAGGACACTGGATGTGACCCGATAAATGATTGTATTAAAACACGGCAAAAACAAAATTATAATAATAACGATTGCTTCAAATATTAGGGGCAGTCGCAGATCGATTACAACGAATTCCAGTACTTGACTTGTGCTTATTTTATCGACCCCCCCCCCACAAAAAAAAGTAAAGACAAAGACAACCTCAAAGGAATTTGAACTCAGATACGTAAATAACCTGAAGAAATGCTGCAAAGCTTTTTCTCCGACATAATAATGGTTCTTCCAATTATTATTATTATTATTATTATTATTATTATTATTAATAATAATAATAATAATAATAATAATAATAATAATAATAATAATAATAATAATAATAATAATAATAATAATAATAATAATAATAATAATCTTTTCTACTATAGTCACAAGGCCTGAAATTTTAGGAGAATTTACTAGTCGCTTACATCGACCGTAGTGCTCGACTGGTACCTATTTTATCGACCCCAAAAAGGTAAAGTTGACCCCGGTAGAAATTGAACTAAAAATACTAAGACGGATTAATTGTTTCAAAGCGTTTCACCCGGCGTGCTAACCATTCTACCAGCTCGATGCCTTTAATAACAAGAATTGTTTTGACTTGTTATACATTGTTTTGTCTTGTTATAAAAGATGGGCTACAGCAAATATTCTGGTCAATACCACAGATTTGCTTGTCAGTTGTTTGACCATAACCAGTTGAGCATGTCCCTTAGTGGCTGACGATGTATGTTTCTCTGATCATGAGCAGAAGTAGTGAGGGAACATCATAGCCATGTGTTGAGAGGAATTCTTTGGGGATTGGATAATTCACCTCTGGAAACATGGGTGTTTCGTTCAACATCTTTAAACAGCCCTTATTCAGGGACATTTTGAGCGGGATGAGCTACTCGACCTGAAGAAAATTCTAACTGGGCCCCAAGGTTATGCGCTGTTTATCTTGATATGAGATCACCATGTCACGCACATATGGTTGTAATGCATGTTCCTGATGTACCCTTAACAGACGGGTAGTCATGGTGGGTATACTGGGCTTCGTATATTTTACCCCAGTGTCACTTTGATGGCATGCACTGCTCTCTCACTCAATAATAATAATAATAATAATAATAATAATAATAATAATAATAATAATAATAATAACAATAATAATAATATCTATGCAGGAGAGGTAGTAATTACCAGAAGATTAAATATCTCACAGGGAAAGATAAAAAAAAAAGAGCAAATGTGGAAAAGGAGACTACAAAATAAAGTGAAGACTTTAAGACAGGATCTGAGTAGAATAGAAGCCTGGAAACTGAACGAGTTAGGAAACACAAAATGCAAATCTTCCCCCGAGGAAAGATACTTAGTCAAAGAGAAAGGATTTGGGAGAGTAATAAAAAAGTTGAAACGGCGTAGCAGTAGCAGGCAAGCTCTCCAGATATCAGAAAAGAATAGATCAATATCAACAGAATAAATTATTTGAGACAGACCAGATATTTTATTACTAAATAGATAGTAGAGAAAGAAGTACTGAAGATGAGAAAACTAATGCAGAGGAAGCTAGAAAGTTCTAGAGTAATATTTGGGATAAACTAGTTAATCATAATGGAGATGCAGTATGGTTAAAGAAAGAGAGGGAAGAAGTAGTGAGAAGCAGACGTATCTAAGATTAACTAGTGCATTAATGAGTAAAGTGTTAGGAAAAATGCCGAATAGGAAGGGCCCAGGACCAGATTTAGTTGAAGGCTACTGGCAAAATAAATTTAGTAGTTTACATGGGAAGCAGAGAGAACAACTTCAGGATTGCCTTAATGGAGGAATAATATCAGATTGGATGATTAGAGGGAGGACAGTACTCATCCTGAAAGATAAGAACAAGGGTAATACAGCTAGCAACTATAGACGAATCACTTGCTTATCATTAGTGTGGAAGCTGTTCAGGGATGCCTTCAGAAAGCATTTACGAGCACCTTGAGAAACAGAATTCACTGCCAGAAGAACAGAAAAGTTGCAGCAAGAAGGCTAGAGAAACAAAGCAGTTTTAAATGAAGTAAAAGCTAGAAAGAAATCTAATAAGAGAACGGATAAATTATAGGAAAGCCTACGACATGATCCCACACTCATGGATAAGTGAATGTTTGAGTATATTCAGTATAGCAGACAACATAATGCATTAGCATGAAGAAATAGATCTCTACTCAGGTGACACACTCTTAGGGATAGTTAATATGAAAAGAGGAATTTTACAGAAGGACACGTTGCTCCCTTTAATATTTGTCTTATGTTTGATCCCCCTCAATTTAGTATTAAGGAAGGTAAATGCAGGGTATCAGTTCAGAAATAGAAGGGAAAAATTAACCATTTGCTCTACATGGATGACCTGAAGCTTTTTTAGTAAGAATGAAAAAGAGACAGATTCCTTAATACACACTATAAGATTCTTCAGCAAAGATATAGGCATGGATTCTGGCATAGATAGATGTGCAATATTAGGTAAAGTTGAGGAGTACATCAGAAGGGTCAGGAAGCTAATGAAGTCAAACCTAAATGGTCCGTATCTAGTGAAGGCTGTATCATTACTTAAATGCTCGGCAGCTTTTGTAGATTGGACGGAAACTGAATTAGCAAAGCTAGACAGAAGACCTAAGAAGGTATTCAATGTGAATGGAGGACTCCACCCAAGAGCAGGAGTAGCAAGATTATACCTACCTAGAAAGGAAGATGGAAGAGGGTTAATATCAGTAGAAGACTGCGTGAAGTTAGCTGGAGTAGATATAGACTACTATGTAGTTGGTAATAGTAAAGATAGTGTATTAAAAGCTGATAGAGTCAGAGCAAGACATAGGTAAACCAAAAATCCAAACGAGGCTAAGAACCAGAGAAAAGAACAGAAATTATCTGACACGAAAAAGCGTTGCCTGGTACATTCCCAAAGATAGTTTCAGCAAATAGTAGTAGTGAGGCATGGTTATGTTTGCAGAAAGGGAAGCTGAAGAGACAAAGACAGAAAGTTTGTTAGTAGCTGTACAAGATCAAGCATTAAGGACTAGTTGGATAAATACCAAGGTAGACAAAACCAAGTAGATTCCCAATGTAGATTATGCAAATCAAAACAGGAAAGTGTTACTCATACAGTAAGTGAATGTAGCATGCTGGCGACAATCTAGGGAGAGTAATACTAGGATTTGAACATACTGATAAATGGTATAAACATGAACCTAGCAAAGTACTAGCAATTAATAAATATAAGATGTTGCGGAACTTTAACATTCAGACTGACATAGTAATAGAAGCTAGATGGTCTGATTTAGTAATAACTTTACCATCCCAAATGATGAAACCATTAAAGTGAGAAGTATAGAAAAAAATAGTACCAGGACTTAGCTGTCAAAATACAGAGACAATGGAAAGTGCGGGTAAAATGTATCCCAGTAG
>NC_142944.1:43784544-43789544 GCF_046866305.1 Octopus bimaculoides | reverse complement strand
CTTCCTTGGTGTTCTTCAGGGAATATAGAACCTGTTACCTCTACACTTTCAAAAGTTACTTCTATCCCTAGGGCACAACAAAGCATGCAACGTTTATATACACACACACATGCATACATACATACAAACACGTCTACCAATATATATACATACACATACATGCATTCATGTATTCATACACGTGCGCGCTCACACACACACACACACATAGTTTGTCTAAATACATGATACATATATTTATATGTATATATATATATGTTACGCACACGTGTATATTTCTGTATTTGAGTGTGTGCCTGTGTGTATATACAAGTATGCAATCATTTTGTGTGATGTGTATGTGTGTGTGTGTGTGTGTGTGTGTGTGTGTGTGTGTGTGTGTGTGTGTGTGTGTTCTGTGTTTGTGTTTAAGTTCAGTTATAATAAAATCAATTTTATATTAACATTGTGGTTTATTCTATATTTTTGTAAAGTACAAATTTATTATTCTTAAAAATATTCGGTCAGTTTCGATCAGTTAAGCTATATATACACAGAAAACTGAAATTTAAGCCATATATATAGATATATATATATACAGAAAACTGAAAGATTACACAATTGCGTTTTTAGAGTACATGTTTAATACACTTTCAGTCAAAGATTGGTGACAAATACATCGAAGTCTTGGCCGGCAAGTTTTCGTCAGAAACGCAGGATATAATTCAAATTAATATTCTACTTGTTCCAATATTCCAACCCTTTCTAATGTCGATCACCAATGAAATATGTGTGTAAGTAAAAATCTCTATCCATCTATCAATCTATCTATCTATCTAACTATCTATCTATCTATCTATCTATCTATCTATCTATCTATCTATCTGTCTGTTTGTCTATCTATCTATCTATCTATCTATTTATCTATCTATCTATCTATCTATCTATCTATCTATCTATCTATCTATCTATCTATCTCACCGTCATAGTGTCTAGCCAAAAGCACATCGAGCTTGTCGGCGAGACACTGAGAGACTACGAAGCGGTAACGGGAGCGAAAATCAACCGGGATAAGTCAGTGGGCTTGCGGCTCGGCACCTGGAGAAGCAACCCCATGCCGTCAAGTAGCGCCTCCGTCGTGGGACGTTGGACTGACGGTCCGGTTGAGATGCTCGGGGTCTGGTTTGGTCCAGACCTCCAAACGGAGAAGAACTGGGACGAGATAACGAGAAGGGTGGCCACTCTAGCCCGGCAATGGGCCGAGAGGAAGCTTTCCCTGAAAGGTCGGGCGGAGGTGGCGAACACGTACATCGCGTCCGTCATCTACTACCGCCTGACCGTCGTTCCTTGTCCCGACCCTACCATCACCAAACTGGAGCGCATCCTCTTCCGCTTCTTGTGGAAAGGAAGCGTTCCGATGGTTAGGCGATCCGTTTGCTGCCAACACCCGTTAAAAGGAGGACTGGGCATGCCGTGGTTGATGATGCGCAGACACGCGCTGAGACTGCGACATCTCCGGCTCTACGTAGACAGCGGTGAACAGGTGTGGTCACCGTTTGTGCGGCGCGCTTTCCCGCAGCTCGTCTCCATGACCGAACTGCAGTCATGGATCAAGAAGAGGCCGAGGAAGGGCGAATGGCACCGCGAGTGTCGCGCTGCTCTTCGGCAACTCCAACAACCCGGGTCAACCTTGAGCGACTGCATCACAACTAACGCATTCTATAGTGGATTAGTGGAGGGAAGGTACGACGACGATCTCGGGGCGAACCTGGGCGTCGACGAGGAATACCTGACCCGCCTGTTTAAGACGACCTTCGGGCCGGGACCTATGGACAACTTCCAGAGATCCCTGGCCTGGCAGTGCTATCGAGAAGCACTACCCGTTCGGGATAAGCTCTACAGGCATGGCTCGAGAAACACGGGGCCGACCTGTCCGAGATGCCGGCAGAGCGACGAAACCGTTCTGCACGCACTCGTACAGTGTCCCACCATTTCCGAGCTGTGGGCTTACGTCGAACAACTGCTATCGCGTGTGGGACGAGTCGGTCTATCAGCCGAGTCTATCGTGAATATTGTCGCGCCTCCTTCCTTTAAACGGGAAGGAAGAGCTATTTTCATCGTACTTGTGGCTATGGCGAAAGAATGTGTATGGTGGACGCGTCTGAAAGGTCTAGAGACAAAGACTTTCCTCTCTGGGCAATCTCTCATCAACTTCTTCAAGTATCACCTGAAGAGGAAGTTGAGAGTAGAAAGGGAAGTCTTGTCTAGTGAATGCTTCAAAAAAAGATGGGTGAATGTAGCAAGGATGGCACGTGTGAACGACGGAGCCATCTTGAGCATAACCCTATGAACAAGAAAAAAACAAAAAACAAAAAGGCAAAAGAGAGTCACTTACTGTTATAGTTTCTTCAATGAGAATATTGACCAAGGTTACCGTGGCTTTTTCCGTGGGCTTTTCCTTCCACGGCTAAACCTAAACTGTCCTCCCCTCTTTTTACACGAGAACATTACTGTGTGATACACGATCCCTATTGATCGGCCTTTCCTTTTCTTTTTTTTTCGATCCCTTTTGATCGAACTGCCCCTTTTTCCCTTCCTACGATCCCTTTTGATCGACACCACCAATTTTTTTTTTTTTTTTTTCCTTCCTTCCCCCTCCCAAAAAGAAAATCTCTACATTGTATTTGTCCCATCTTCGTTGAGCCCTGTGTGGCTAATAAAAGAAATGTATCTATCTATCTATCTATCTAACTATCTATCTATCTATCTATGTATCTATCTATCTATCTATCTATCTGTCTGTCTGTCTATCTATCTATCTATCTATCTATTTATCTATCTATCTATCTATCTGTCTGTCTGTCTGTCTGTCTGTCTGTCTGTCTGTCTGTCTGTCTGTCTGTCTGTCTATATATATCTATCTATTTATCTATGTATATATATATACTCTTTTACTTGTTTCAGTCATTTGATTGTGGCAATGCTGGAGCACCGCCTTTAGTCGAGCAAATCGACCACCAGGACTTATTCTTTTGTAAGCCTAGTACTTATTCTATCGATCGGTTCTTTTGCCGAACCGCTAGGTTACGGGGACGTGAACACACCAGCATCGGTTGTCAAGCGAAGTTGGGGGGACAAACACAGACATACAAACACACACACACACACACACACGCACGCACACACACACACACACACGCACGCACACACACACACACACACACACACACGATGGGCTTCTTCCAATCTGGGTCTACCAAATCCACTCACAAGACCCTAATCAGCAGGAGGCTATAGTAGAAAACACATGCTCAAGGTGCCATGCATTGAGACTGAACCCGGAACTGTGTGGTTAGAAAGCAAGCTATTTATCATACAGCCACGCCTGCGCCATATATATATATATATATATATATATATATATATATATATATATATATATATATATATATATATATATATATATAATCTATTCAAGATGTTGCTTTTTAGTAAGTCGTAAGTGACAAATTGTAAAATATATAATCTGCGTGTGGCTAAGAGGAGGTAAATGTTGTTTCCCAAATGTCTGATTTTTCCGTTCAGTCCTAGAGTGTAACACCTCAGGCTAGTAACTTCAGCGGCAGTCACAACCTCGTGAGACGGTTTGGTTGACGAAAACTGAAACAATCCCGTCGTATATACGTTTGTGCGTATATACGTTTGGGTCCACCATCATCACTTGACATCGTGTTTTGGTTAGTTTACATCACTGTTACATTAGCGGTTCGGCAACAGACACTGAAACAATAAGTACCAAATTTAGAAACTAGGAACTGCGGGTGATCTGTTCGACTAAGACCTTCAAACTGGTGCCCCAGCATGGGCACAGTAATAGATAACAGATAAAAAAGACAGCTTCTTTTAGCTTCCGTCGACGAAATCCACTTAAAAGTCCTTTCGGTCAGCACGTGGCTCCAGTAGCAAACACTTGCTCAAAGAGAGGCACAGAATGAAACTGAATATACGAAAACATGGCTTGGAAATGAGCTTCTTACCTCACCGTCACACCTGTGCCATGGTCGGCACGGAATTATAGTAGAAAAAATATTGTCTAGTGTATAAGTATGTGGCACGACATCCAAGTTCACTCAGTCGAGAAGCAAGCCCAGCTTCTTAACCACACATCCAAATATAGATATTATATATTATATCAATACATTATTGACTCTCTCTCTCTCTCTCTCTCTCTCTCTCTCTCTCTCTCTCTCTCTCTCTCTCTCTCTCTCTTTCTCCATGCAGACACACATATATATATATATATCTGAGTGTGTCTGTCTGAGTGTCTGTCTATCTGTCAGTCTGTCTGTTTGTCTGTCTTTGTGCTTTGTGCCTGTGCCCCGCCACCACTTTACAACTTGCGATGGTTTGTTTACGGCACCGTAAACTAACGGTTCAGCAAAGGATGTAGATAAAAAAACAACAACAAAAAAACCCACCAGAGTTAAATATAATAGTAGTTTTGTTGATTTGTTAGACTAAAAAATCCTTCAAGGCGGTGCTCCAGCATGGCCGCAGTCCAAAAGACTGAAACATGTAAAACAAAAAAGACGCTATTGGTTTTCGGCGAGGTTTGACGCATATGATCAGCCTCGTGTATGTTGCTAGATCTTGTTACTGTCGGCATTGCAGGATATTGTTACACACGAAATCATAGGGAGGATATCAAATTCTAGTCGATATCTTCAAAAAAAAAAAAAAATCAATCAACCATTTAGAGTAAGCGTATATGTATGTTTATATGTGTATTCAATCATATCCTATGCATGTGTGTACATATATAAGTGTGTGTGTGTGTGTGTGTGTGTGTGCGAACGTGTATGTATGTGCATGCCTATATATATGCGTGTGCATATTATATATATATATATATATATATATATATATATATATATATATATATAGATATAGATATGGGTATGTATAAAAACAGTCAACAGATACAAGAGGTGCATATATATTTATTTAACCACGTGACTTCA
>NC_142944.1:43777044-43779544 GCF_046866305.1 Octopus bimaculoides | reverse complement strand
TGCTGATGCTCAGCGTCGTGGCTTCGAAAGTCCTACCCTGGGTGAGAAAGACGACGAAGGCAAACTACGCCTTTCAGCAGGACCGTGCACCGGCTCACACGGTCAAGGTCGTGCAAGAGTGGCTGGGATCGAATTTCTGGTCGAAGTAATTTTGGCCACTGCAGTCACCCGACCTGAACTCCCTCGAATACAGCATGTGGGTGCATGTCAAGGGCAAGGCCTACAAGATCCGCTACAGCAATGTCGACAAGCTGGAGTCCTCCGTCAACCGCGTGAGGGCCAGCATGGGGAAGGACTCCGTTTGCAACCTGTGCGCAGCTTTCAGATTTCGCTTGGAGCTCTCGCTCGCTGCCGAGGGCAGCCGCATTGATTAATATTAATATTCAAACACATAATTTAAATGCTCAACAGGGGCGGTCTCAGAATTATGGGAGACCTCCTTATAAACAAAATGAGACTGGCCATTAACAACAGGAGGGAACTACACGAAGTAGACTGGTTGCTATAGCAACAACAGTCCTCCTTCCTCCCCTACCCCCTTCCTCCCCAACCCCTTCCTCCCCTACCCCTTCCTCCCCTCCCCCTCCCTCCACACACACACATCTGAGCAGTAACCTTCTCCAATTACCGCTTTTCTGAATGTCCTGAAGAAGGGGTCTTCACCCCGAAATATGAAATCCAAGGTAAAACTGCAATTTTGTAGTTTCCTTTTCCTTTTGTAGCTTCCTTTGTGCCTTCTCGCATGGTTCCGGCCTTACATAACTACATTCTTTAAAGTTATACCTGACAATGCTTCACCAAAACTACCACATTATATATATATATATATATATATATATATATATATATTATGCATAGAATATTTGTGTGTGTGTGTAATGCAATACAAGGAGAATGGTGTGAGAAAGTCTTTTTATTACATGAATTTACAATTGTTTCATCTGAATTCGACATCGTCAATCTTGTTATATTATGCAATAATATATGCAACTATTGATTTTTGGGGTGTAATTGAAATGACACATACCACATCAAACTAATCAGAATTATGTATAAAATTCATTTGCTACAGGAACTTGAATTATCAAGAATTTATAAATATATCGTGTTGGGCGTTTTCACATGATTACATTTACATAATACAAACAAAACAAACCACTGGTTTGAAGTAACCTGCCTAGGAAGAAATATGAATAGAAAAGAAAATGAAAAAAAAAAGAAAGAAGCATACGAAATTGTTTTAGTTCGCAGGCGCTAAAGTATGTTATTTGCTTGTTAATAGTTTCTGTATGAGCAAAAGTATTTTATAGCTGTATTCTTCAATAATGGTTTATTGTTCTTAAGGTATGCTTATTCCATTTTCCATTAGATATGAAATGCCAAACATGCGTTTATAGTTTTATCACTTTGAAAGTTTCTTGTTCGCCAAATTATTGCAGTAGGTCAGATCCTGTGTGTTCAAGAGTTAGATGTCTGTTGCCACAGCATTCAGAAGTCACACACGTTCGCACAAACACACACGCATACACACGCATACACACAAACACACACACACATACACTGATGTTTTCAGTGCCTGATATGCCATGTCTTACTTATTAAATAGAAA
The DNA here is from genome assembly GCF_046866305.1 of Octopus bimaculoides. Classification (NCBI taxonomy): domain Eukaryota; kingdom Metazoa; phylum Mollusca; class Cephalopoda; order Octopoda; family Octopodidae; genus Octopus; species Octopus bimaculoides. The sequence goes on along the minus strand of NC_142944.1, from coordinate 43,777,935 downwards.
AAGAATAAATTATGTATACACTGACTTAAAGGATAATTTGTATGTGATTGAACACAAAGGAAAAATTTCAAAATTCTTCATTCTAACATTCATTCTAACTCAATCAATTACTAACTCGTCTGATGGCCTGCACCAGTGGATGAGCTTAATACAGTAAACTCATGCGTGGATAGACAAATGAAATTATTACTATACACCACGGGTTTCTACACTGTGATGGTCGTGGAAATGATGGTGTTGTCGGTGACGGTGTGTATAAGTATGTATATCTGTATGCATCTATGTATATGTATATGCATGTTTATGTATATGTGCAAATGTATACATGAATGCATGCAAACAGGCGCATATATATATATATATATATATATATATATATATATATATACGTGTATGTGCGTATGTATGTATGTATGTATGCATGTTTGAATGTACGTATATATGTATGTATGTATATATGTATGTATGTATATGCATAATTGTACATGAGCGAGTAGGCGTACGCATTTAATGCGTGTTTAAGCTAGCTTGTTTAGGTGAAGGTTACCATTAAATGTAGGTCGCAGCGGATTTGGGTCATGGATGGTTGTTGGGTAGGGTGGTGTGTTAATGAGAGGTAATATGATATACATAGGGGGAAATAGATGGAGAGAGAGAGACAAAGTGGGATGTGTAGGTAGGTACATATAAAAAGATGGGAGAGTAAAAGATGAGAAGGTAGACAGACTGATAGAGAGAGAGGGGGTAAAGAGAGAGAGAGCGGGAGACGGCTGGAATGATGGTTTGGTTGATATATAGATACATATATGCAAACATAGATGATAGATAGATAGATAGATAGATAGGGAGAGAGAGAGAGAGAGAGTGAAAGAGAGAGAGAGAGAGAAAGAG